>NC_140713.1:10775000-10855000 GCF_050655825.1 Lonchura striata | reverse complement strand
TTACTGTATTTGTTTCTGAGTCTTATTTTCTTTAGACTGTTATTAAATACACTGCATTATACTTATTAATCCTAACTTTCCTTCCTTCTGATAAGGCTGCAGGTGAATATGTTGACATAAGAGAAGAAATTGAAGATGATAGCATTGAAACAAAAGGTAACTGATTTAAAATAAACATGTCTTGAAATACCAGTAAGCAAAATACTCCTTATGTGGGATTGAATAAATTACTTCATTTCACTGTATCTTTTACACTAAAAGAATTACTTTATTCAAATAAAAAAAAATATATTAATCCTCAAATAGGATGGATTCTGTCCCCCAATTTCATGTGGATTCTCTGCTATCCCTTGATAGCCATAAGCTGGACATCTGGGTGATATTTTTCCTCTGAAAACTCTACACTTGGGAGTTTGAAGTTTTCTGGAAGAAGAGAGGCAGAAAATAAATTAGGCTGGCTCCAGGAGAGAGGGCTGGAGAATACATTTTTTGCATTAAAGTGTGAGTTTTACAACAGAAGGAAACTAGAGAAACTCAGATTCTGCCTGTTAAAGGGGAAATCATGTGATCAGTGTCAGCAGGGTGGGATGAAGTATGGACAGGGATGAGACATCAAGGGACAACGAGAGCATTTCATCCTGGGGTGTTCCACGACTGGCAGGGAACAACCACAGCAGCAATCTGGTGTGCAGCTCCTGGACTGCAGAAATGCTTCCCAAAGGTTGGAGGACACTGGGAAGCAAAGGTATTTGTGCTAAGGAATTAATTGGATAATTTCTGTGCTATCTGAAGTAGTGTCTAGTAGGACTCGGGCAAAGTTGGAGGCACAAATAATTTTACAGTCTGAAAATAGCATCACTTGGACATTTTTAGGAGGAGCAGATTTGCATAGGCAGTTCAATGTTACAGTTTCCTAGAATAAATCAAAATAATCTTTATCTGCCAAGGCTGATTAAGGGGTGCATAGGTATCTACTATGGGTACGTGTTATTGTAAGATAGGAGGAGTAACATTCTAGGAAATGCATCCCACAATAACAGTGTTATTGCAGCACCATGCTGTGCATGCCAGGTCAGCATTTTTGCAGCTTTTTTTGTATCTTAAACTTATTTTGTCACTGTTGTCCTCTGACACTCTCTTAACTTTTGCTGAAAATCTGTTAAGTGGAAATTAGCAATGTTTTCTCTCAGCACCAATCTGTACTGTGACTGAGAGAGAAGTAGCTAAGAGACCAACTTAGTGGTTCAGGCAGGCTGGGCTTCATCAGTCTAAGAATTGGTTTTATTCATGTGGAAATGGGCTGTATCTCAGAGGAAGGCAGATGCTAATATCCTGAGCATCTCCTTAGTTTCTTGCTACTTCTTCATTTTCTGGATTTTACTCCTTCACTTTTTTTGGTTAGTTATTAAGGTAATGGTGATGCTCTGAGTGAGTACAGTGAATGTTGGAGCAGAAAGTGGTTACATCTCTGTTGTCTTTTTGATCTGACCTGGTTTCCTAACTGACAGAAGCTGTGTTGAATTAGGAGGGAGAATCACTGGCATGTTGAAGCACTTGCTGGTGTTCAGGAAGCCATGTGCTTACCTTGGTAGTCAAGTCAGTGGTTAATACTGAAGGGTAACAGAAACTGGGAGGGCACAAAATGACAATCAAATTGAAATAGATTGTTAACTAATCCTTCCAATTTTATTTATTAATTTTGTAATTATAGCAAATGAAATCCTCACAAGTTACTCTGATTGCTTGGCTTACCTCGATTTATATTCAAATCTCACTAAAACACATTTCAGCCTTTTCTTAATGAGATGATGAAAAGTGCTATCCCATGGAAGAGTAGGGGACACACATTCCAGCATTACTTGCAGTCACCTGTTTGCTTTTTAATGTTGCTGTTGAATTTGTATTTAACTCAGGATTAAAGTATAAGCTGACGTATTTGAATAAGGATATCTTTAAGCCATGAGTTCTTAAAATTTAAAAAAAATGGCTGCACAGTTGGTTAATAGAGATTTTTAAAACTCAAAGGATGCTGAGTAACGAAGACATTGTACTGCTGTTGACTGGAATCACAAAGCAGTTTCAGAAAGACACACAGAGCCACTGGAGTCCCACTGCATTTGTGGCAGTGGTGGAAGGGGATGGGTCCTCATTCCTGGGAAGAGATGCAGGAGCTGCATGGGTGGTGATGGCAGAGGGCAGGGGGCTTCCCTTGGGAGCCTCAGTCTGGGAGCTCTCAGGCACAGGCAGTGGCCCTGGGAGTGCTGGTCTCAGGGAAAAGGGGTCAAACACACAGGCCTGCCCTTCACCCAGACAGGGCTGAAGCATTAGGATTTGTTCCCTATGTGCCAGACAGCACTCAAACAGGAAAAGGTATTCCCCATCCTCAGTGGATGCACTGTTTTACCAGGAAGCAAGGCTTTTAAATGCCAGCAAAAACTTGTCACTGACTACCATTTGCTCACAAGTGTGTATTTCAGGTCACCTCTGTGGCTTTAAATGGGGTTTATATTTATTATTTCTGAAAGGCAGGTTTTTGTATGATTTTCAGAGAGGTTCTTTTTCACTAAATAAGTGATTGATAATGACTGGATTTTGATCAGATTTTTCTAGTAACTGTTTTTAATGGTCTTCATTGTAAATTTAAAAAAATACTATGTTCTTATGTGTGACTATTAAAAATGAGCTAAAATACAAATGAGGTTTGTTTTCCCAGTTAATAAAACCTGCTGTTAATGGGACAGTGAGCAAATGCCACACTCACATGTTGATATCTATCAGATCAAATCAAAATCTACTGTTTGGCACAAGAGGTAAAAAACCCCACATTGTAATAAAACTGTCACAGGATCAGTGTCTCCTGCTTTGTAAATAAACATCTCTGCTTTGCCTCAGTATTTCTGTAACATCCGGAGACTATTACCCTGTGCTGGTGCTCTGGTTCATTGACAGTTTCACTTAAACAGTTAAACAATAGTTTGAAATGGAAAATGTTCTGCCCATATTCCTTAGTTCCTTTGTGGGTTTTTTTTCCCACCCCTCAAATGTTTTTTGTTGAATATTTCTGTTGGATTTTTCAGTCAGTCACCTTAGTAATTGCATCTTGTTTTTTATTACACAGGAAAATACCGAACTGCTCACAGACCTCATTCAAAGCCAAAAGTATCAAATGTTTTTGAGGTAGATCTTCCAGCAAATGGAAATGATACAAAAGCAATGGGTCGTTTTCAGTCAGAGGAGGAACTGTGGGCCCGCTTAGAAGAGCTCGAGAGACAAGAAGAGATCCTTGGTGAACTTGACAGGTACAGTGCTGCTGTGGCACAGGCAGGACTGGAGTTCAGGGAGCTGTGACTGTGGGGCTCTTGGTACACACAGGGTCTCACCAGCAGGGCAAGTTGCTGACCACACAGATGGAATTAAAATTATCATAGGTAGAAGAAGGGTGGGACATGAACAAAGCATGCACTGCAACGCCAGAGCTCCTAAAATCTGCCTCTGTGCAACTACAGCAGTCCAGCCTTCTGGTTTTTTTTTTTTGTTTTTTTTTCTTTAAGATGAAGAGGAGGAAGTGAATTAATTTCCCACAGGCTATGAAAATCCATAGTTTTCCATGTGGGAGTTACACATTTAATGTTCTATGACATCCTTAGATCTATTCTGATCTGCAAGCAATACATGGGTTGTTAGCCATGATGTCACAGTTCTGTTATTTCCAGTTGGTGTGGGAAGGACACAGTCACTGTTAGAGGGCACAAAGAAGTTGCACTGTCTGTCTGAAAATACAGCACCTGGGTAAAGAAGGTTACATGCAGGCGAGTTCATTATTTTGTATGTTTCTGTCTCTCAAGAGCATGACTTGCCTCTGTTCACATAGATATTTTTCATTCCATAGGATGCCTGATACAGTTGAGACAAATGGAGAAGATGCAGCCTCTTCTGAAGAGGAGAAGGAGAATGAGGATAAGGACACAGATGTCAATGGGACATATAGGGCAGAGGACTGTATTACTCAGGGCAACTTCCATAAAGAATTTGGAAATTCAGACTTGTTTGTGGGCCACATTAATGGCTCGACATATTATCACAGTGATGATGAAGATGAGAGAGATGTTGGAGATAACTCTGTTCCAACTATTTTTTTCTCTCACACTGTGGAACCTAAAAGGGTTTGTACTTTATTTAATTTTTATCTTTTGCTCAAGAGATTACATAAAATATATATGCCAGATGTAAACGTGAAAACTTTAAGATCTGTAGATGTAGTAGAATCCTAGCTGGAGGTGACATTTGGTTTTTCTTCAAATGATTAATCCCACTGTTTAGATCCTGTCATCCTAAATATGGTATTGAAAAAATGATCTTCAGATGTCTACCTTGCTGTTCTGGCTTCTGGCTGTTGCAAAAGGCAGTGTCCTGTCTGTTTTTTTAAATGACTTCTTACTTGCCTTGAAACTGACCTTTGAACAGCTCAGCTGTTGAGCAGAGCTTGAATAAGCAGACTGTCATATTTTATATGCAAAATATGTGCACATGAGAGCAAGGAAATGCCCCAGCCTAGTGCAAGTGGTAGAGAATAAACAGTGCACACTATGAATGTTACCATTCATACATTTGTTTAACTCACCTATGCTTCCTGGTCCCCACCTGCTTGGGCAAGAGAACATAAGGAATCAGTTGATCTGCAGCCTGGTGATTGTTGATTTTATGGTCTAGACCATCATTTGTGTTCAATTTTCAGGTAAGAATAAACACAGGAAAAAATACTACTTTGAAATTCAGTGAAAAGAAAGAAGAGGCCAAGCGTAAAAGGAGGAACAGCAGTGGCAATGGCCATGCAGCTCCAGAGCTGCCCAACATCAAAACCCCAGCAGACATTTACCGGTGGGTAATTTACGGTGGAGCTTTCCCCTGAGCAGAACTTCTCCTTTCATTTCTGTCCACCTAGAGTGTGAAACCCCACCTACAGTTTCCTGAAAGAAACAGCTGGAACTGAATTTACTACTTAAAAATGAAAGTTTGTGCCTTCTGCACGGTTGCTGTGCTTTTGTATCCATAAAATATTTCTGAGCTTAATGCTTCCTTTTCCAAATAGCAATTCTTCATTTACCTGCTTTTTCAGAGCTTCTGAAATGGAGGTAAATTTGCCAGTATGTATCATCTTCTGAAAGGAATGCAGCAGTTACGTTATGTGTTCTGGTTAATTCCCTGCCATTTTTTTCTGTGTTTGTTTTCAAACAGAATTGACCAGATCTACCCCTTGTAATACTCCTGCTTTCCTGGTTATTGATTTGCTGGACTCTGTCTTTTCCTTTTTGTGTCTACAAAACATACTCAGCTCCTTGCTTGCATAGTTTCTTTTGCATTCTCTCTTCCTGGCCTCAGTCTTTCACTTTCTGTATTCTCGGTAAAAGGTACTGCTCACCCACACACAGAGAGCTTGAAAAACAGTGCTAGGCTTAGAGGATTGTACAAAATACTAAGGCGACAGATAGTTGAAACAAGTATTTAGGTTTGGAAGAATAAACACAGACACCTATTGGATTGGTTGATTAAGTGGTTGTGAAAATTCTACTGTATGTTTGTGTATTTGGGCACCTAAATACGTTAAACATGTCACAAAATGTGAAAAGTGAAACCATGTCTTGTAAAGGCAGCTGCTAGGGCTGAAGATGAGCAAAAGATTATTTTGTGCTCCTCTCCCTGAGTTCTGCAAACTCCATCTTCTGTAGAGATGTATTTCCATAAGTGCCTGATGAATAAAGCTGTTAGAAACAAGTAACAGCCTTAAAACTCATCCAGTCATTGGGCTCCTCCTTTATGAGTTTGATGAAATTGGCATTGTCTTCTCATTCTCCTCCACCCACCCTTGACTTTCTCAAGTCATGGAGAGGGAGCACAAGAGCCATCTTTGTCAGTTCACAGTCTGTTAATACTTGAAAAGTGTCTTCCTGTTGATCCAATCTTACAAGCTGATTTTTTAAATTTTGTTTCTAATTGAAAGCAGATTATGACACTTGTCAGGAAAAAGCTCCATCCTTTCCATGTGCAATGAATGTTTCAAGTATTTGTTTTTGTATTCTACATTTGACAAGGACTTAACTCTAGAAAACATTCCCAGATTGTGATCTGATTCTCTTTATGGGAAACAACCCTGGTCATGATTTATTTTACCTTTTTTATAACTTTTTCTAACTCACACCTTTTTCTGTTTTGTAACCTTTTTCAAATAGCTATGCATTTTTTGCTGAAAATAAGTACCAACTTAATGCTTGAATAAAGGGCATAACAGCATTCACTCTGCAGCATTGATTCTTGTACACTGGTAAATAAAGTGCCTCTGAAGGTACAGTATTGTCATTCTGCAGTGAAAAAGTTGGGAAAGCACATCATAATTAATTTGTACAAAAGACAAAGCAAGATCACTGTAAATTTGTCATCTGATCCTGAAATGGTTTATTAAAGCTAACATTTTCCTTTATAGAGTCTTTGTTGATGTTGTGAATGGAGAATATGTCCCTCGTAAATCAATTCTGAAGTCTCGAAGCAGAGAGAACAGTGTTTGTAGCGATACCAGTGAGAACAGTGCTGCTGAGTTTGATGACAGACGAGGAGTTCAGAGGAGTATTAGCTGTGATGAAGCCACTCAGAGTGACAACAGTGAAGGCTTCCTCGAGGAAGAGGAGGGGGAGGGGAAGCAGCAGCTACCCAAAAAGCTTCCTCCCTCTTCAGGGACAACTGAGGTACAGTTTTTAATTCATTATTGATTGTTGGCAGGGTTAAAAATGAGAAATCTAATGGCTTTATTTCTTTAAAATAATTTTCTAACTTCTACCTAGTTTGCTTTAGAAGGACATACCAGGTGACAGGCCTCTGTCACTCATGTCCTAGGGGCAGAGGGGAGGAGCTGTTCACGTGGCTTCCCCAAGATCTGAAGCTCTTCCATAAAGATCAAACAAAGTGGTCACTCACTGGTGTTACTGAAACCTGTGTGCTGGGTCATCCTGACCATTGCACTGCAGGATAGACAGCAGGATTTTAGATACAAAGAGGGAAAACTGTACTCTGTTACTGATCAAAGAGGAGACGTGATTCTCTAACCTGTCTTGCACTACTAGACAGCTAATTTCCAAGGAGTGTTTCAAGTTTAAAACACATAGATACCAGCTGAATTACTATTTTGATGTGCCAATAGCAGAAATTGCCTGGTAGAAGGAGGCATTGCACCCCTTCTCATCCCATTCCAGACTAAACCATTAGTGATCCCAAACAAATCTGTTTACATGTGTTTGGAAAGTTCAGGGCTTCATCACAAAAGACAGACTGTACGATGTAAGGGAAGATACGCAGTTGCTTAGTGACTGGGTGAATACAAGAATTAAATGTAGAAATTTGTGGCATAGCGTATTCATTTATGTTTTGTAAGAACTTAACACTAATTTTTTTAAACTAGATAAAACTTGAGTCTTCAGTAGTTCCCAGTGCAATGGACAAGTTCAATGAAAGCACTATTTTTGCAAAAATTATTTTTGACAAGAAATGAATTCCTCATAAAAGCTATTGTTTATCACCATTTTTCATGCAAACAGCTTCAGATGAATCCAGGCAGGATGTGAAGATTCATGATGGAAAATTTATCTGTGGAGTTAGCACTCCACATTGTATACTTCCTGGAATATATTTACTCTATTTTTATAAAATATCTAAGTACACTTTAGATGTTACCCATCAGTCTATTACCTGGATCTGGCATGATTATTCTCTACAATGTAATGTATTTTCTAAGCAACTGGAGGAGATTGAGCAAAATGTTCCAGTCAGATGTGCTTCCCTAAATGCTGTTGTTTTGCTTTTGGTTGTTTTTGTGGGTATTTGAAATCCATTATTTCTCCATTACCATTTGCAACACACTAACTTTTTTTATTTCTAATTTTAACACCATCACTTAAGTTTGTGCTTTGCTTACCTGTTTTTGAAAATGAGCTTCTTGTTAGATTAACAGAATTGTACAGGCACAGCTTTAGGCAAACTTGGGCTACTGGAGCAGAAAACAAAAAAACAATGCTTTTTTTGTAGGTCCTGCAAGAAGAGAATGGCCTGTTTGTTTTGCTTTGTCTTTCTTGGTAACTGAGTTATGAAAAAGCAGAACTAACATAGTGACTAAATCTGGTGTGCATTCCTTTGTGCCCAGCATGAGCATCAGACCTTGGATGTGAGCTGCTTCCCCTTGTCCTTGGGCATTCTGAATTCTCTGTTTTCAATACATAGTGGAGTGATTTGGTCTTAAATATGTTTATGAAAAGTAGTTCTGAACTGCTTGTTTTCCAGGAATCATGGTCATTTCTTTGCTAAGTTGAAAAGGATTGTCACATAATTAGCTGCATATAAATTACGATTTTTAAACATTAGATGTTTTTATTAGGCCTTTTATAGAGAGAAATAGTTGGAAGCAAGTTTGCTGTTCTCTTAAATATAAATGGCTTTCACCATTTTTTGATCATATTTGGTAGGGAGAAAAGGAGAAACAAAATATGTGCTTGCCAGTTCATACGCAATGCTTCAGCTTAATGCAATTAGAAGATACTAAGTCATAAAATGACATATAATGGAAATGCTGACATCAACTTTGCGAAGTCTCTCCATTTCTTATCCAAAATAAAACTGTGTATTACATCAGCTGTTTTATTTCTTGAGCGTGTGTCAGTGAGGAAGCGAATTTTTACATCATTTATGCCGTAGGAATGAGATTAAGTAGTACTTTTAAGATACTGTCTTTCATTCAGTCATCCTTGAACAAGCTATATTTTGAGGTTAATTACAATGTGGTTACTTATGCAGGCAACAATCATTGATTTAAGGATATTTCTTTACTTTTGATTAGAAGAAATAACAATTCTAATCAGGCTAATATAGGGTAATGACCTTATGGGCATAGCTTCACATTTGCATTTTATTAGCTCATTCTGAGTATTCTCTTCTGTTGTAGGCATTTTCTGGAACTGTCATAGAAAAGGAGCCTTTGTCTCCCTCCTCAGTACCACACCCAGTCCTCGCTCACCCCGTGCTGCCGACCATTCTGGAGCGCAAATCAGAGGAACTTTTGTCTGATGCCCCAGAAGAACCTACCAAGAGGATTTCCAAATTCAGAGCTGCCAGGATGCAGCAGACTCAGTAGGTGCTGCTGAGCCCAAGAACGAGCACTCTTGCCTGCTTTCACCTCTCTGGAGATGATATAAAGGCTTCTCCGTAGCACCCACCGTTACCAGGGTGTCCTGTGGTAATTTGGCACCGTTATCTCCTCCACGTTTACTGGCAGCATTAGGAAAACAAACAGTTCAGTGTTTGAACACTTGAGTATTCATCTTATTTTGTCGGTTTCCCTGTGTGCTGTCAGCACCTTTGTATATGTTTGCCTTATGATAGCAGCACTTGGGTTCTTTTTCAAAAACTGTTCCTTACATACATTGTTTTTGTGTTTAAAACTAAATACAGGCAGTTTTGTGCCAGCTGTGATGTTCTACATACCATATGGACCATTTTAAGGAAAGTTTTCACATTTCAAATAGATTCACCAATTATATTACATTACTTGCTTTAGCATTTTAAGACACACTTGTATTCACATTGCTGTAGGTTTTGCAACTAGGTGTCTGCTAAAAGTTTTTTTCCTTCTTTCAAACCTCTCTGATATCTCACTGTACAGGTCTATAAAATGCCAGGTTCATGTACATTGCAGGGAAGTTTCTTTGATGGAAAAGGGTATTTTGTAAAATTAAATTTTCAGTAAAAAAGCTGTGAAACTCATGTGGTTGTTGTTGCTTTACTACTAATTTGGAAGCTCCACAGAGATTTTTATTTTGAACTCCCATTTCTAGCTTGAAGTGTTTACTACCACATGGACATAAAAGCAGTCCATTCTCTTCTGCCATTGTGTTTTAACCTCCTGCTAATGAATGTCCATGGAAATTGAATGCTCTTAAGGAGAGAAGCATAAACTCAGACTCTTGATTACAAAATCTCCTAGTTCTTTTGTATACTCAGAAAACATTGTAATTGTCTTGGGAATGCCCAGAGGGAGTCAGCACTAAGGAAAAATGTCTTAATGCTTCAGCTTTATTTCAAAATACAGCAGCACTGCAGCATTCTGGGTACAGTTTGGTGTATCCTTCTCATGACTGAGAGCAGTCCTGGCTTCAGGATTCCCTGCCCAGCAGCTCCTTCCAATCTTCCTGCCATCCTCTTGTTCTGCTGACACAGCTTTTGTTGTTGGGGCCACCTCTTGAGTGATAGTAGGTGGCAGAGATGGGCTTTAAAAACAAAGTACTGGGTTTGGTTTAATTTTTTTTCATTAGTGTGTGGGTTTTGAACCTAGTCAGTTTCCTAATCCCTCAGCATGTCTGTGTCAGCACATTTCTGTACCAGTTAGAGGGGTTCTATGGTGAGCAAGGACAAGGGAAAACGCTGGCAGAGGGCATGGGGAGCTGGAGTACCTTAAAGTGGTGATGCTCTCCAGCTGACACCATCAAGCCACAGCCTAAAACGTGAGGCAGGAAGACTTGGGAGGACTGTGACTTTGTAAATGGGCAGCCTCAGCCATCAGCATCTGATTTTCCAAATCTTGGCAAGCAGCTAACGCTGTTTCCTCACCTTCCCCTAAAATAACTGCGCCTTGCACCCAGATCCTTTGCTCTCAGATCACAGCAGATGAGCTCATGGTGTGGCTTTGGAACAGAATCACCAGCTCCCCCTTGTCTCAATGCTCCTCTCCCTGTTTGAAAGGGAGGTGGAGGGCCTGGAACTTCTCTTTCTGAGGTGACTTCTAAAGGGAGCAGAGGCACTCTGTGGAACCCTGCTGTCCCCTGCTAGGAGTTTGGGAAGCCACAGTGGTTTCATGGGCAGAGCTCTGGCCAGCTGTGGCAGCAGGAGGGCGGGGGGAGCAGCAGCCCACCACAGCTGGGGCCACGTTTCCCCTCGGGACAGAGCAGGTTGTGTTTGGCTGCAGGAGGAGCTGCGGGGAAGTTGTGCGGCCCTGCTGCGAGGGGGCAAGCGCCGCTCCCTGCACAGCCCGAAAGTGTTAATCATTAACTTGATTCATGCTCAAATGCAGACTTTTTTTTTTAAAGCATATTGCATTAGTACTAAAATAAGCCATCAATGCCAGTCCACCCTCTATTCACGGCTAAATATTTAAAGGAGGTTATTTATAGCTTCTTTAATGAATTCTTGGCTAAACAAAATGAAATTATGTCCTAGAAAAGTAGAAGCTATTTTGTAACCAGAACAGTGCAACTGTAAAATATAGTTCCATGAATATGTATTTTAAATAACAAGGGGTTGAGATCCAAGACTACCAGACATGGGTAATTAGAGGAAAACTGAGAGAAAGAAAGAAAGGGGGAGAGAGAGAGAAGAAACAACCTTTAAAAAGATTTATTTAGATATCTTCTGAAATACTTCCCGCTTCCAGTTACTTCAACAAACCAAATGCCCCTTGTCGCCATAGATCAGTTTCAAATCAAAATTAATTCTTTGCTTGTTTTCTTTTTTTCTCCCCTCCCCTTTTTTCACATCTCTGCACACAAGAAAAAGTAGGATAAATGCACCTTGGGTTTTAATGAATTATGGCCTCAGTTCAGGGAAGCATCCTTACTCAGGAATGCACTTTGGCATGTGCTTATGTCTCAGAGATTTTGTAAAGAAGAATGGATTTAACCACATGCTTAAAACTAAGCACATGGGTGTTTTCCCTAATAGGGAGCCTGAGTGTGTCTGTGCCTTTCTGCAGTATATTTAATTGTCAGAGGGCTCGCAGGCTGGAATGAGCCTTCGTCTTTTCTCTCTTTGCTTGGGCTTTAGCAGCAGACTCACTTGCAGTGCCTAGAGCAAGAGAGATGGCTGTAGGCGTTTTATAGAATGTTTACAAACACCAAACAACAACAAAAAAAATTAAGTCTATCAAAGCAGATAAAAATCTAAGCAGCAAAAAGCAATCATGTGAAGGCCTGTCTGTGAGGACCAAAAATTTGCTTTCTCTGCAACAGTGGAGCCAAGAAGTGCTGCAGGTGACCACCAACGCATTGGTGAAGTAAACACGGGATGGAGCAACAGATCCTCAAATTGGAAGTGTGAGGGGCTCCTGGGTGTAAATTAATTTCCATATGCCTTTTTGTCCCCAGTGCTACCATTCTGTATTGTATTAAGTAATAATAAGTGTACGTATCAATTCTGAAATTTCCTTTGGTGGCTCCGTGTCTGCAGAGGGCTCTGGGCACGGGGCTGAGGAAGGGCTGCTGGCTTTCCCGGTGCTCCCAAAGGCTTTTTGGCATGTCCAGAGCAGGAGCGGGGCCTGGCTGGCCAGCTGGTCACCGCGGTGGCGCGGGAGCCCGTCCTGCCCGCCCGGGCACGGGTGGGCAGTGCCAGGAGGGGACACGGCCGCGTGCCCCGCTGGTCCCCCCGCCCGCACTGCCCTCTGATGCATCCATCGGGCTCTGCGAACGACCGCTCGGGAGAAACCGCCGCTCTTTAATCTTCCTAATTGCCCCCAGGTGTGTTGGGCACCTGGCCGCGCCCGAGCAGGGCCAGTGCTCTGGTGGTCCGGCTGGCAGCGCTGCGGGAAGGAGGAGCGGATGCCGGGGGCTCCGTGCCGGGAGGAGAGGCCGGTCCTGCTGCGGCCGGGAGCCGGGTTGGGTACCTGATCCACCTCCCTCCCAAGGTGAGCTGCTCTTCGCGCTTTCCATTGCTCGCTTAAGAGCATCTAAAGCAGCAGATTTTTGGATGTCTCACGAATGTCTAACCCAGCTGTTTTGGCTGTTCATTTTAACTAAGTGATTTATGCCGCAAAAAACGAGCTGGGATTAAAAGAAATCAGATGCGTGCGTTTGGAATGCAGCGTCTCTGTGTTACAAATAGCTCCTCTCTAACCCACATTAACCCCACGATACGTGAATTTTGCCAACTCCCGCTGCGTCTTTTAAATCAAGCCCAGCAAATCATTCCCGGGTGCGCTGAGAGCCTTTCCCTTCCCTTTTCCCTTCCCTTTTCCCTTCCCCTTCCCTTCCCCTCCCTCCCCTCCCTCCGCGGTGCGCGGCCGCTGCGCGGGCCGCGGGCTGCAGTGCGGGCGGCGGCCGGGAGGGGGCGGCGGCGGGCGCGGAGCGCTGCCAGTCAGCGCTGATTTATTATTCATTTGTGTTATAGGTGGGGTGTGCAGACAGTTACTGTAATAATTACCCGGACTGGAGCGTTTCCTTGGCAACCGGGGTTTTTTTCTCCATTCATGCTGTTGCGGAGAGTACGCCTGTAAAGCATGACATTGCTGTATTCGGGGGTTTGTTGCCCTCCCGCTGCTCCGGGTTTGAGGTTAGTTACAGCATCACAAGGTGCTCTCGAGCATAAAAAGCTCAGGCTGGGATTAAAGCACGCAGGGAACGTTAGCGCCAAGTCTTTCCTTCCGCTGTCTCACTTTTAAGTAACAAGGTTATAAAAATGCAAATGCCATCTTGGGGTTGTTAATAACTAATATTGGGAAGAATTCCTGCGAGTTGTAAAATATTTTTTTTTTTTTTGTAAACAAAACCAAGCCCAGGTGAGGCGGCTCCTTGTATTTTACACCAGTCTTGTGGAAATAATGTTTGCAAAAAAGGGACTTGCTGCTTGATCCAGCCTTGCGGTGTTTGGCGTCATAAATCAATGGGAACTGCTCCATGCGGCTAATGATAAGGTGGTATTTGTTGTTTATCCTGCTTTATGGTAATGGTTCGGGAGGAGGAGGGTGCTGTGTCCTTCCTGAAGGAGCAGGAGTAATCTTTGGTGTGGTAACGGAGTAACAGAAACCACATCTATTATCAGAGATCTATAAATGAATCATATTATCCTACATTTTTAGGCTTACTAGAGCGCTCATTTTCAGAAACTTACATCAAGCACTGTGCAAGGATGAAAAGTAGTATTTTTCCATCCCTGCTGCACGAGGCAGAGGGAATTCATGATGCAATCTCGCACCGAGATGGGGAATTTTCACCCGTTAAAATTTCAAAGTAAGATGCTAAAACATGATTGCATCTGGAAGGATTGTAATCTGCCAGCAGTGTGCTCCTCTCGGGAGGGTGGGCTGCGGATTAATGGGGCGACCCAGGGCTCTGGGATCCCCACTTGTCCATGAAGTTACCTCTTGGAAAGGTTAATGATTACTAAAGTACGACCAAAAATCCAGCCCCTGGTACATCCTCCTTCTCTTCCCAGCTTCCCGCTGCTTACAGGCAGCTCAGAAAATTTCCCCAGCTCCTGGCCCACCTGCCCAGAGTTTTATTTGTGGAGGTGGATCCCATACTTGTGGACTGTGCACCCACTGCTGCCCTGCCTGGGTGACAAATCCCAGTTCAGGCCACAGAGGGCCACTGGCAGCTGGTGAGGAAAGTCTGCGTTGGCTCTGCTTGCGTTGAAATGGGAGGTGAGTGCCCTGCAGCGCCAGTCCAAGTGGCCCTGGCAGTGACACCACAGGTTCCCAGAGCCAGCTGCTGATCCCAGAGGGACTGGGGACCAGCAGGGGCTTGCAGCAGGGGTTGCCTTTTCCCCTGGAGCAGGACCAGGGCTGAGTATTGCAGGATGATGCTGTGGGTCCCACTGGAGCTGCTCTGGGGCTGTGTGGGGTCTGGCACGAGCCCCTCTGCGGCCCCCTGTGAGCCGCAGCATCCCTAACAGGGATTCCTGCACCAAACCCCATCCAGCCAGCAATCCCACTCTGAAATCCCCCCTCAGTCCCTGCCAGGCTGAGGGAGCACCTGGGGGTGCTGCACTGCTGGAAGTGCCCGGGAAAGCTGGCTGCCATACTTGGGTTGTCATCAATGCAAATCATTCACACTAATTCCTTCAGATTTGGATTTAAGTTTTAAAGAAAGCTTCAAGTTACCTCAAAATAGCTTAGTAATTATTTTAATAACTTGTGTGAGCAGGAACAATACCCACAGTGTCAATTCTGGCTCGCAAAATGTTTTTTTCAACTGTTCTGAGGAAAAAACAGCGAACAGTTCAACAGCTTAAATACAAGCGAGTGGATCTCCGGAGATTAATCTGTCTGGTGTTCCTCAGGTAAAGACTTCTGCACAATTTAACAAAGGAAATAATTTTCCTATTTTTATAATGCATGTCTCTCTGTGGTATAAATTACTAAAACCACGCTGCTTATCCTCAGTAATGTTATAGATGCAGATAATTTACTGTGTATCACGTTATCAGTTCATTAAAGAGATGCAATAAAATCATTATTTACTAAGAAACAGCAACCCTTGCAATATCTTGTCAGAGAAATTGGCTGATGCAAGAGGATCATATTTAAGCCTATATTCACAATAGCCCTTTAAACATTTCATCTGCTTCCCACTCGAGTTGCGGGAGGGAGCCGCTCTTCCCGCAGCAAAGTTGAGCCCAGCCCGGCCGGCCCTGCCAGAGACCGCCCCAGCCATCACCCCCACCCCAGGGGCACCCCCGACCCAGGCTGGGCCCTGCCCTGCCCCCGCCCCTGCCAAAAGGGTGCCAAAATATTAAGGGAGGTTTAGGCATTTCCTACCCCATCCCCCTCTTCTCCTCTGCCTAAAGATTACTCTGCATCCTAGACAAAGGAAATATTTAAACTGTTAAATCTGAACAAAGATACAGTCTGCGTATGACTTCTCTGAAGCCCTATAAAAATTCTTTAAAATTGCCTATTCACTCAAATTTACTGAGTGTAGCAAAAATGTCAAAGGCATAAAGTCAGAGAAGATTGAATAAAATAATGCAGAAAGACAGATTAGTCATGCACAGACCCACACAGCCTTTCACAGCACACAATACCACTTTTTATTACCGCTCTATCTTTACAAAGACTATGTTCAATACATAGAGGATGATACATGGTCAGTCATGTAATCTGCCTTTGATTCCAAGACTCATTTATCTGGGCCCTTTTCACAAAGACATTGATGAGAGATTTCAGTGTTTTCAGTGCATTGTTTTATTTATCATATATAATGGCTGGTGGAAAAAAATAGGAATTATGTCAGAGATCCTGCATAAAGGAGTTGTATAAAAGACTCTGTGACAAAGTTTGGTAAGACACATAGTGGCTCGGCTCAGGCACGCTGGTTTCTCCCCAGCCCTGTCCCCCTCCTCAAGCACTTTGAATTTTGACAGCTGCCAAAGCCCCGAGGAGGGACACTGCCCCCAGCCCCTGCCTGCTCCCACAGCCCACACGGGGCTGTCTCCAAATTACCAATTTTTCTGTGCTTTTAAATTTGAGCAATATTTTAATTGTTATTTTTAGCGATCTGGATTTATTATTTATACATTCACCAAAGAAAAGAGTCAGTCACAGTTTTGTATCTTGCAAATTTAATAAAGAACAGCCCTTAAGATAGAATTTCTCAGCCTGCCAGGATTGACAAAAGCCAGCTAATGCAGAAATGTCAACAGCAAACCTCATCAGCAGCCCCACCATGCCTTGCAATCAAGGGAAAGCTATGGCTTTACATAAACAATAATATATAGCTAGCTAAATATCTGTGTGTGCGGAGATGCCACCTGAGCTCTGGGAGGAGGAAGGGATGTGGTGCCTGGGCTTGGTGCTGCTGGGTCTCTGCTCTGTGCACACTGGGGGGCTTTCTTGGGGGGCTGACGCTCATCCCGTGGGATGGGGAGCCAAATCCAGCACTTGGAAGCGCTGGAGTAAATCCAGAGTGAGCCCGTTAGAGTTGTTCCAGATTCACACCAAGCAAACGGGGCTGCTTTGCCCCGTTGGATAAGCATTTTGTGGATGTGGGAGATTTGTTTTCTCCTGCAAAGGGAGCGATGGGAGGTGGTTGGACCAACCCCTGCCTCCCACCCAAAACACAGCCAGGGCTGCTCTGAGTGGCAGGGCTGCCCGAGGGCAGGAGTGAGGCTTTATTAAATACCAGAGCACTGGCTGCTGCACACTTAAATCACCATCTTACTTTCAAAATGTCTTTCAAAAAGTGTCCCTGTAGCTCCTGGCAAAGGCAGGTTTTCCTTGAAGGCAGTCAGATGTGACCAAAGTGTGGGGAAAGCACGAGTGAGCCTTGGCACATCAGGAGGGTACCACGGCACAGCATCCCTACCTGGTGCTGCAGGGCTGTGGCACCCTCGCTAGGGCCTGGAATGAGGGCCTGAATTGGGAGTTAGCTGTAATTCCAGCAGTTCCAGACCCCGAGTGAGGTCTCCCGGGGAGCAGGAAGAATGGCTGAATTTGGAAATTATGTAGCAGCACCGTATAACCAGATGTGAGTTCTTCTATGGGGCTGGCAGAGATAAATCCCGGAGGTATCCTTGACAAATATAGTAGCTTCCACTCAGGGCACAGTGTTAACCTGCACTTAAGGCTGAGGCACATGATTTAATAGGGACAGACTTGGCAGCTAAAGAAAAATCTCTTGGAGAGAAAAGCGGGGTGGCGATGTCAGTGGGGTCGGGGTGCCAGTGCCGGCCCCGGGAGGGATGCCCGGAGCCTGCCGTGGGTGTGCCCCCGTGGCTGGCAGGGATGGGCAGGACTGGCAGGGCTGCAGGGCTGGGCAGGGATGGGCAGGGATGCAGGGATGCAGGGATGCATGGCTGGCAGGGCTGGGGACGGCGCTGCTCGGTCCCTTTAACCGCGGGAGTGATGGAGAGCCCGGAGCTGCCGCTCGGCGAGGTCCCTGTAATATAGTGCTGTGCAGCTGCAACTTAGATCGTGAGGAAAACAAAATGGGCCGACTGAAATGGAAACTTTTGTTACTTATAATGTTAATGAAACCAGTTTATCAGGCAGCGCAGAGGAAGTGGAATATTTAGTGCCATTTAATGTCTAATCATCAGCATTTCTTTGAATAAATCACATTACATTGTCTAAAACCTGAAAAGACGAAGCTGTAATAATTTTTAATACGTTGTAGTTTCATTAAAGGGACACCCTGTTTGCCATCTAGCCCTGTGTATCTTTGGGGAGGTTGAACACAACCTGGAAGTGTGTTGGGCAGGTTCTGACATGGCTTTGTGACACTGACTTGGCTGTGGCGTGCCCACCCCGCAGGGCTGGGTCCCTGTTTGCTCACAGATGGGTGCTGCAAACTCGTGGCCAGGCTGGAGGGTTGAGAAGTGACCTGAGGTTCTTTGGATCTCTACTCTAGTGGCTCTTGAATACAGCAGAAATACTTCCACTTTCAAGACCAAATTGTGTCCTTCCCATTTTCCCCCACAGCACCCCAGCACAATCCCAGTGGGAGCTGGCAGGGGTTTGCATGTCTTACCTGTGAGCTGAAGTGCTCAAGATTTTTACTCAACCAGCACAGCCTTGGTGCCTCCCCAGCAACCAGCCTGGTGACCCCTGGGCATCCCAGCTGGTCCCACAGTCCCCAGTCCCCCCAGTCCCTGCAGACCAGTGCCAGGCACGAGCCCTTGGCAGCCAAGGTCCGGTTCTTGCCCACCAGTGTCTTGCTCATAGTAATTTTTAAGTGAACTGCAATGAACCTATAAGTCATAATAAAATGAAATGATGACAGTTGTCTTCAAATCCATTGATTAATGGAAATATGGGTAGCTGGACACAGACTATATGGTTATAAATGGTGCTGTCAAAATAAAATAATTATTGTATTAATAAGGAAGCTGTTCAGCATTGGCCCTCCTCTACCTCTAAAAATATTTCAGCCCTTGATGTGTTTTGTGTTTCACGATACATCATGTGTTTTCCCGGCGAGCAGCTCGGTGGTGCACGTTTTAATACAATTACTGCTTTGCAATGTGAGCCCTTCGGATCCTGGTACATGCACCACAGCTGCAGATGGATTTTTTTATTGACTTATACTAGTTCTAACTAGATCCCAAAGATTGACTAAGTTGGTGGAGCACATACCACTTTCAAGCAGGAATGGGAAAAAACTAGCATATCTTATTGTACCTGAAACACTCTATGATATGTACTAAATATTATGACTACTGCGAGCCCTGCAATAATTGATTCACCCACACAGCCATTTAGTCTGTGAGCTGTTCGTTTTACAAATTCTACAATCTTTTAGAAATTCTTTCAGTGAAGAAGATTGCTGCCTGGCCTCAGATTCATTATGGTGATTGAATCCTCTTCAATAGAGAACTGTTTAAAGAGAGCACATCCCTGTGTGTCTCACTCAGAGTGAAGGCACATAGGTTAAAAGCTTGTCTGGGTGGCATAATTCACTGCTGCTGTGCCAAACAATCACATCTTATTGTGACCTTCATAAGATACAAAAAGGCAACAGTATGGAGCTAGTCTTTTTTTTTAATTTTATTTTTTTCTAACCACAGCATAATTTCAGCTACCCAACATCTGAAGCTACCAGAATCCCTAATTAAATAACCAATTAATAATGTAGAATAGAAAGAGCTATTTTTTTAAGACACAAAATCATAATTAATCAGAGTACAAAAAGCTGCCTGTCTTTATATCAGGAAAATATAGACTAGGTATTTAAATATTCTAGCACACCTGAACCTTGGCCATCCGTCATTGTTATGACTTAAAACATCTCAGACTAAATTAGGTTTTGTTTGTATAGAGCAGTGAAAGTCAGATGGCTTGAATGACAAAATTAGAACATGCTCAAATCACTGAAACAAAACTGCATAAAAGGAAAGATGTGCAGGAGGAGTATTGCTCGTGTTAAGCTGAAATCCTTCTTTGTGGGATTTTTTTTCTCCTCTCCTCAAATTATTGTTTGTAACAATAGGAAGCAGAGAACAGCTCTAGGAACTCTATCAGTGTTCTTTATATACATCCCTTTTGGCACATTTATATATTAAAAGAAATAATATTGTTGTGTATAGCTGAAGCATAACCTCTGTTATTTCTACTTAGTTAAGGAAATGCCGTAACAATGGAAATTTTTCAAGGAAGAATATCTTTGAAACACAAGACTATAGTCATTTTGTATAGCTCACAGAGGTCAGGTTTACCAGGAATATATTTACATCTTTTTTACATTCAGAAGTTGAGGCTTTCTCCCTTTGGAAGTTTGTGGTACATTTTGGTAAAATTAAGCAAGCACATTTTAATAAATATTCCAAGGGGTTTAATTTTGCACAGTTCATACCTTAACCTCGACTATTCTGCATGGGCAGCAGCAAAGTTCTGCTGTTTGTTTTGTGCAGGCATGGAAAGGGAGAGAGGGGAGGCTCCCCAGGCCCAGCAGCCGTGGTGCTGGGGCACAGGATTGCTCTGGGGACCTCCAGCACCAAAGTATCTGCTGGGAAAATGGGCAGCACGACACAGAAATTGCTACATTTGCACCAAATTCTGCAGCTTTCAAGTGGGAAACCCTCTTGGTGACATTGAGGGGGGACCTGCTCAGCCAAGGGCTGCAGTATTTGGTCCCCTGTAATTGTTTCTGAGGTATAATTGATGAGAGGTTGCTAATGGCTTCCAAGTTTGATAAGTGTTTGAATTCATGGTTCTTGAAACTGTCTTAAGCATGTTGTAGGCCTTTAAATGCTTCTTTTTTTAGGAGGAAATTGATTTACAAATGTTTCACAGGAGTGCCTTTGTGACCTTGAATGTACCTATAGATATCTGTATCTATAGATATCTGTGTGCACACCTGTGGATTTTATAGAGTGGAGAGAAATTAGCAACTTTCCTTGGGCCAGTGCTGTATAGAGCAGGAAATCCTGTTTTTCTTTTTATTGTTCAACATCTTACCACAAAGGATCTGAGTCCACATAAAATTTGTTTTTATCAGTAGTAAATAATTTTGGTGACAGTTATGGTATAAAACTTTGTGCAGTGTTTTTTTTATTGATAAAGCAGCTATGAATCAACATACATGAACACAATAAAAATGTACAAAATATATGTATTACAGTTCAGACTTTGTCAATAGGGCATTACATTGATCCATTCTCTTTGGTGCTATTTGCAGAGCTGCACTAAGCATTTCACCAGCCATGCAAACTTTGTTAAATTGCATTAAAACATAAATCAGTGTTGGCTTGGCTTTCTGAAAAGCAGCTGGGCTTGTGTCCTGGTCTTTGGAGTGTGGCTCTGCAGAAGGTTCATGGAAAGGTACAGAGATCATGTCCCAAGGCTATCTTACAGGTTAGATATAGATATAGATATAGATGATATATATAGATATAGATATAGATGATATAGATATAGATATAGATATAGATATAGATATAGATAT
The DNA here is from genome assembly GCF_050655825.1 of Lonchura striata. Classification (NCBI taxonomy): domain Eukaryota; kingdom Metazoa; phylum Chordata; class Aves; order Passeriformes; family Estrildidae; genus Lonchura; species Lonchura striata. Next base: position 10,833,821 of record NC_140713.1, on the reverse strand, counting down.
AGATATAGATATAGATATAGATATAGATATAGATATAGATATAGATATAGATATAGATATTGATATTGATATAGATATAGATAGATATAGATGATAGATATAGATATAACTTGCATGTATAGTGGAGATTGGCAGAGAAGGTGATGAAGGCACGAGATAAGGACAACCAGAGATGAATAAAACCTTATCAATGAATGTAACTGGTAATTAATAAAAAAAAGTAACTCTTTTTTGTCCATACACATGAAAGGATATGAGGAAGGTGACCCTCAAAGGAGTAATTTGAGGCCATGTGGGCAACAATGCAGAGCTGGAGTGGCAGCACTGAGGCTGCTGACCTCTGGGTGCAAAGCTCAGGACATGGTTTGGAGGAAATGGTAATTTAACCAAAGAATTGCAAAAATGGTCTAAAATGCTGCATAACTTTACCAAACATAGATTATGCTGGAAAAAAACCTGGTATCTTGCTTTGATAAGATCATTGATTTTCTAGACAGAAGAAATGAAATAGATCTCATCTCTCACAGCAGAGTATTTGATGAAGTGCCATGTGGGAAATTATTAAGGCAAGATAAGTACCTTAACAGCAAGACAAGGGAGGGAGATGGGGCTGGTCACGCTGAAAGACAAAGCACAGGTCTAGCAGAAGTCAAAGGACACCTCTCAGAACCAATCTCCAACCTGATCTTGGGGACAAGGGAATGTGGTGACAAAACTTTCTCAGCAGGTGAAACTGGGAGGCATCACTAATGTGTAATAATTATCAGCACAGAACATGGGGAGAACAGGGCACTTCCTAGGAAAGAGTTATTCTGTCCCACCACTGTGGGATGGAGGGGAGGGAAGTTCTAGAAGTGAGTTTTTAGTGGTGCAAGGGTTGTAGAGTCCATGCCCATGACTGGTAGAGATAATGGCAACCTTGAAATTTTCCCTGTGGAAAGCTTTGGAGAATATCTTACCCACTGACATTTCCTGATGTTCCTCAGCTCTAATTTTCAGTTTTGTTTTCTCCAATATCTCCTTGAGTAGACAGTTGCTGTGTCTTCTCTCAGAGGGGTGCAGAAGTAGCTGGTGTTAGCAGGGTGGGGTGCTTGAGATGGGAAGGACTCAAGTGAAATGATGGAGGGAGCCTCACGCCCCTTTCCTGAAGTCCTGACATTTTCTCTGCTGTGGAACAAAGAGCTGTCAGTCACTCCAGCACAGGGAGAGTAGGAGGAGGAAGCCTAATTGCAGTTAAATAAATAAATACAAATATATATATATTCATGTGCATTCCCTATGCATGGGTTCCTCGAGGGACTGTGGTGCACAGACCTCTCCTGGTCCCTGCTCTCCTCTGTGGGATGGTTCTCCTGCTTCCTCCTGGTCTCTGCAGCCCACGAAGCAGGCATGCAGCATATGAGGGTGCATTTCCTGCAGGGACATCCCTGGGTCCCCTTCACCTCTTCCCTGCTGCTGTGCCCCATCCCTGGCTGGGGCTGGCCCCTTCCCAGCCCCATGAGGGAGCAGCCCAGATGCTGTGGGTGAGGAAAAAAATAATTTGGTTTCTAAACTGGGGTTGGACATGATTGTATCTGAGCCATAAAAACTCTCAGGCCAAACCCCACAGAAACTGGGCAAGCTGCTGAGCAGAGCCAGTGAGAATAGGAGGACATTATATAAATACCATCTCTCCACAGTTGTGCTGCCTTGCTCTTATCCTGCAAGTATTTGTGTTAAAAGCAGTAAGAACAAGACATCTGAAAATTAGGATTCTATGTCAAACTGTCAATACCCACAAGCATGCAGCCTTTCATTAAAATCTGTTTGACATTTTTGTTATGCACAGAGAGCCAAAAAGATGCCAAAAGGATGTGATATTTGTGATCACATCCTCCTGCTAATACAAGACACTGTGAAGACTATTGTATTAAAACATTCCTCGCAAAAGGATGAGCAGCTACAGCAAAAAAAGTGAAAAGAGTGACTGAAGCTAAAGAGAATTATGTGCAGTGTGGGAATTTGGGATGTGCTCCTTGGGTGAAGTAGTGGCAAGTAGCCTTTTTAACTCTTTGTAGCTAATTGAAATGATAAGTAATCTAGTAATTTCAATTTTCCACAGAGGTCTTCCACCCCAGAAATGTGCAAAATTTAATCATTTTTGGAAAAATCATGTAACGTTCATGTCATGTGACCCAGGCTGAAGAGATATTATTTTGTCACAACAATGTGAGTAAATTATCTTACTGGCAACTCGCTTAAAGGTCATGGAGATCATCTGATGCGTGAGATGGAAATTTCTCATGCCAAAACAATATTGACAGCTTATCAAGCAGGGAGGAAAGCACGATGATATAATAGAATGTAAGGTAAGATAACGCTTGCTACTGATGGTAGAAAATATGACATGGCATTTCAATTTTAAGGTTATAGGCAGAATGATGTGGTATAGATGCTTGGAGGCATAATGGGGCAACTTGATAGGCTAAACTGGATGCAGCATTGTAGCTTAACAGATAAAAATATAATATCTATTCTATATTAAATACAATACCTGAAGAAAGGGATATAAACAGTTGTACCAAAGGAGGGAAGGACAAAGGACTTCACCTGCCTGCCTCTTTGAACAGGCTGCTGGCTCTGCTGGGACTCAAAGATTTGTGTAGCATTGCTCTCTCTTTTCTCTAACATTTTGGCATTGGTAGGTGCCTTATTGCTTTTCTTTACTCCCTGGCCATAATCATCTTTCTGTTTTATAGCTGTAATGCAGTGCAGGAAGTGAATGACCAGGAATCTATACATATATATATATATATAAATATAACACATACATACATGTATAAAAGCAACATACATCTGAGCCCTGAACTGGCCACTAAAGGTTTTCCACCTTGTTTTCAATGTTGAGTTATAGTACCAGCTGAAAACAAAGTTGCAAGAGAAGGGGAGTATTCCTTGAGGATCTGCCACAGTATGAATGGCCATGACCTTCCTTAACCATGCATTTGAGTGCCTGTCCTTGCTGCATCGGGCCTGGCATGCCAGAACTGCTGCTCCTCTTGCTTTTGGCACAGTGCAGCACAGTGACACCCAGGCACTGCCTGCCCTGTGACACCACGGGCACTGGGCACGGCCATCAGGAAATGCTGGAGAGCAGTCTGATAGGGCTGAGAAATCTCTTTCTTGTCTGCTCTGCCAATTGCCTGGAGACAGCACCATACCTGCTGCCCACAGGCCTTTGCTCAGGATGTCCTTTTCTAAACAAAACACAGCATCAAAAGTGCTCAGGAGATAAATCAGAGCACCTTGGGGATCTCTGCATGCATCTGTGTTTCACTGTGTGTTTGTATTTGGGGCAGATTCAGGGTATTTCAGAATGTGACATTTCTCATCCATGAATGGGCAATGCAGTTCCATTGATGTATTCACTCACTAGGGCTTTTTTCAGCTGTTCTAACCCAAATGAAAGGTATACATTATTTATTTTCTTTCTTGCTCTTGTCAGCGGCCAATATTTAATCTGTCCTCACCTGCATGTGCCCTTCCCTGTGTCTGTGTGTGGCACTCACATCAGGGTCCCACAAACACCACACTTTTGGCAGGAAGGATTCTATGGGCTAGCCTCTGCCACAAGCCTGTGGCTGTCCAGTCCTCAACCCTCACTTCCATGGGCTGCCTTAGGCTCCAAGAAATGATCTTGGTGCTGCAGTGGGTGTGCTGGGTGTGCAGGGGAAGGCAGCAGTGGTGTCAGGGGGGGTGGAGGCAGAGCTTGGTGGCCAGGGCAGTGCTGCAGGGCGCGTACAGCCACTGCTCCCCAGGCAGCCCTGCGTGTCACAGCCCCCAGTAAGAGTCTGGCTGAGCCACAGCTGCAAAAGGGATCAAGAAATAGGGCCAGAGCTGGCGTGTCACAGTGTTTTGCAGCTGTTTGTACAGTCCTTGGGACTTTGAAGATCTTAATTTCTCAGAGGACAAAAAGTCACCGGGGAAGTTTCCTCCGCAGGTAGTTAGTTGTAAATGAGCTGTACAATATTCACCATTCTTTATGTTGTCTCTGGGGAGAGTCAAGACAGTCAACAGAATCAACACACTGATACTCTTGCAGTGGCTGCTCAGAAAGGGTTGGTTTAGTTGGCAGTTTCACTATTCTCGAGTTTGGCTGTGGATTTTGAGCTCCAGCATGGCTGGGGATGGGAGAAGGAGCTGCCACACTTTACAGGGCTTAGATAAAATGCACTTGTTTCTCCAGGGTCAGATGAGATCTGAATAAAAGCTGCCTTTTTGGCTTTGGTATTTTCAGATCCATCTCAAAGCACAGTCCATTTCAAAGTGAAGTGGTTGGTTTCTAGTTCTTTTTCCAGGACTTGCATAGCCCCATATTCTTCTTGCAAGCACGTTTGTAACCCCGTGCAAGGGCTGCAGCCAAATATCCTCAGTGGTGTGTTGTGAGGGTTCTCTCTGCTCAAAACCTAATTGCAGCCTTGAACAGGGCTACCTGCTCTCACAGGTTTCCAGTATTGCATCTTCAAGAGTCAACTTGCTGGGAGCAATGCACTCATTTGTGTAAGGAAAAAGATCCCTTAATGTGCTATTAAATTAAACAATGTCACTGCTATTGCAGTAGAGCTGAGCGAATAATCCATAATGAATAATTTATTCAACAAATTTAGCTGCTTTCTCTGCTCACAGACTATCTGGAGACAGATCACAATTCCCTCCAATTTACTTATTATTTGAAATTACTGATGGATAGCTTTGTAATTAAAAAAACAACTCTGTGTCTTGATCACAAACAACTGTGGGTGTCTGATCTTCGTTAGTCAAGGTATGTGCGTTGGTTGTGATGGGTCAGATAAATCACATGATATTGTTTCTGCCTGCTCATTGGAGAAGCCTACAAGCATGTCTGGCATGAAAAGACAAAAAATTCTGTCTCTGCATGCAATTTTGAAATTTGTCTTGTGCAAACATTTGCCCAGTAAAACTTGATTGCTCAAAAGTGTGCAGAAAGCAAATCCCAGGGGGAAATCAATGTGGCTGTAGTAAATTCATTTAAAAATGTGAATGGATATTTGCAGACTTTTTTTTGAAGCTGCCACTTAGCCCTGCACAACAACGTCCATCAAATGCACCAAAAAACTATTTCACTTGTTGAAGATTATTTGGTTGTTTTTTTCATTTCTCCTGTTCTCCCTCAGAAGAAGACAGAATGAGAAGGAATCTCTGGTCTTGATATTGCAATAATGTTAGACTGAACTCAATGATCAGCTGCATGGGAGACATGTCAGAACTGGTTATCTTGGAAGGATGTTTCAAAATCTCTCTTCTGATGCATTAAAACAGAGATAGAGACATTTTTCTGTTATAAATCTTCCATGTACTCCTGGACAGGTCATTCTCACTTGTTGCTGGGTCTCACTCCACCTTTCCTGTAAACAGCCCTGAGGGAGGGATGGGGTTTCCAGGCTTCCCAGGAAGCAGAGTTAGTTGCAACTGCTTTTTTTTTTTTTTTTTTTTTTTTTTTTCCCCCCAAAACCCCTGCTAACAGCCATCTGTAATTTGTTGCAGTTGTCACTTTCTTTGTAGGCTCCTCTTTCTCTATCACTGCCTTCCTCAGATGGGGAGACCCTCCCTGCCCTCCCCTCAGTGCAAGATCAGACATGCAGCCTTCTTCCTCCTCCTTTTCCTCTTCCTTTCTAAGTCCCCTGAACCTAGAGGTTAAACTTGTAGGCCCTCAACCCTAGCCCAGTATTTGAAGCCGATTGATACTGAAGGAACAATATGTTTTATCTTTTTCTAATTTCCAGTGTTAAGAAAAACAACGACAGTGGGGAATGTTTTTGCAGAGGTGTGTGAAACCTCTCAGATCTGAGGTCTAAGGGTTGTGTTTGTACACGAGGGAACGGGCTGATTAATTGATCTCTTCTGAGTCCTGTTTCAATATTTTACTCTTCCCAATGCAGGAGATGCCATTGTTTTTGTGAGTTCAGCTAGGTTAGGTCACAAAGACATATTCCCTATCTTTTGAAGTAATATACATGTTGGTATCATCTTCAAGTAGAAAAGTTCATGTGGCAGCTTTTGTGTTTCCCCACTAGGAGCCAAGCACGAATAACATTATTACTGCACCGTAGCCGTTTCAGGCATTCACACCCTATTAAAGCAGAGAGCAATTCCAGGGAGAAATACCACTCCTTGGTGGGGAGAGTAGTGCTTAGTGGTGACAAACAGCACTTCAAACTGAAACGTGGTGATCTGGGTCAGGGAATGCTTTCCTTCACACAGATGCAGCTTTTCATCTATGTGATTCTTAGAAGGAAGAATGTGCCTGTTCAAAAGGGAGCTCTGGAGTGAGCGTGCCGCCAGCTCCGTGCCAGCAGCTGCCTGGTGGGTACCTGTCTCTGGGTCCTTGGCACCAGAGCCCTGCTTTCACTTGACCTCCAGCATTCATTGGCTGGTGAAGAGGGTTTCACTTTAAATGTGCAGAAATGTGGTCCTTTGTGGAAATTGTACATCAGCATCCAGAAGACAAAGAGACAAATGGGATCACATGGAGTTGAGTGGTGTTTACACTCTGTTTGTACCACCTCCGGTGCCTCTGCGTGCCCAGAACTCTGCTTGGGGTCAAACGTGATCACTGTGATCTCAGTGCAGCGTAAGACACCCAAGAAGAATATAGATATAAATGTCCCTCCCTGGCAGTTTTCCTGTTAAAGACAACTCTTTTCCCATCTGCCTGTTTTGCTCTTCCCCGTGCCTGACACCCAGGTAGGGCTGCTTCTTTCCATGCTTGAAACGGATCCCAAAGCCACAGGAAAAACAAAGAACTGGCTCGTGTTTATTTTTGCAGAGTTTTAACTGGGTCGGCAAGGAACGAAGCCTTGTTAAAAGGATTTTACTATGGGTCATCCAGAGTTTGAGGAGATGAGGAAGAAAAGGGGGGGAGATGCTGCTGCCCCACAGGCAGGCTGGTGGCTGGTGCCACGCTACCCACACAGCTGCAGGGAGCAGTCAGTGCCCAAAGCCAGGGGTTGAAGAAGAGCAATAGGAAAAACTCCTTTGGGCAAGTGAGGATATGAACTGAGGATGTTTTAATATTTTTCTCACAGAATGTAGCATTAGTTAATTCTCAATTGCTTATAAAAACAAAGTGAAAGCAGCATAATTCTTTAAAGCCCATGCAGGCTTTCTTAAAATGACCTTTTCACCTATAATTACAAATAAAAGATTATTGAGCCAAATGGGATATATTAGTAAGAACATCACTAATATAATTTTGATCACAGTGAATAAAATAGTTGGGAAAATTCATTTAACAACCTTTAAATCACTGGCTCCAGTGTTATTTACTTCTGAAAGCATAACTCATACAGCTTCTCCTCTGTTGTATTCCCACAGCATGTATTTATCTCACCTTCTCCCTTGAAACCTACGTAAAAAATAGATTTCACATTGGCAATGCTTTTTTCATCTTCCTCTCCTGAGCCCCCACTCTGCATGAAAGGCTTTGAGCTCTGCCTCTGTGGCACGGTCACAACACTGAGATGGGGACAGCCAGCTGGGAAGCCAGGAAAGCCAGTAAAAATTAGACTTATGTTCACATCAGAAGTGTGAAAGTTACCTGGCCCAGCCTGTGTTTAAGGACTCCGACAGAACATCGGAACTCCAGTGCACAGGGCACACTTGAGCACTGCCCGTGTCTCTGAGACAGCTCTTAAACATGCCTGCAGTTAGAGTCCTGCAAGTCAGGAGTGCTCCACAGGAGATGGCCAAGACCTTCTCTACCTCCACCAGGCCACAGATGAGCTTTGTGTCTGCTGCTCTTAAATCAGTAGATTTTAGAAAACAACAATATGGTCCATTAACAAATATAGCCAACATCATCTCTGCTGGACCAAGAGCACAGGATATTCTTGCTGCACATGGTCACTTTGAACGTGCTATTCCCTTTAAATCAGCACAACATCAGGAGGTACCACAGTGGATCAGCTGTGCAGGAGGTGGACATCTGCCAGACACAACCACTATCAGTCATCACCCAAGTATTTACATCAATCATTGAACAAACATTTATGTCTGGAGCCTTTCTTCTGGCCACAATATACATTTAGACAGAAATGCAAACACTATGGGGAGAGGATCCTGATGCCTTCCTTTGCCCTGCTTGTAGAAAATTCACTTCTCTCTTTTCCCCTGGGCTGACCTCCAATTTGTTTTCTATTTGAAAGGCTAAGGCCATATGGCAGATACATTCATCCCTCAAAGTCTTTTGATCTTTAGAACAGTTGCAGTCGAAATTTCAATAATGAAAACACTTTTATTTTCTGTTTTTTTTTATTTTTCTTTTTGGATACTTATAAATGAGATATTATATTTCCATACATTTTATTTCTGGCCACATCTATGAATCTAATATTGACCTGGAGTTATCTGTGATAGAGAAGTTATTAATTTTGACAGATATAAGGGAGAAGCTAATATCCTCCTTTTACAAACACCTAATATTAATCTCTAGTGATGTAAACGAGAACTCCAGAATGGCTTGGGGTGGTGCTGGAAATGATATAAGATTGAAATTTGATAATGAAAAAGGGAAAGATTCATTTTAGAAAATTGATAAAATAGATAAAAAATTGTATTTCCTATGAAATAAGAGTAGGAAGCACAACTTATATTTAGCATCCATTATTCCTCTATAGGTGGTATATACACAGTGGATATGTTAGGGAGCAGGTTTTACTCTGATTTAAATATCCATAATTCTATGGACTCAGGATAGTTTCTGTCTCATGGTTTCTGTTCAAATATCAAATAGGAAGTCTGGAATTTGTTTTACGGCTCAGGAAGGTGCCCAGCCTGGTTTGACCAAATGGGGATGGCTACTGATACCACATCAGCAGCTCTGCAGTGACTCAGTCACCTTCAATAGCTGGAAATTTCACTCCATGACCCTCAAGATCCATTGCAGCCATTTTCCCAAATCCTGGCACTCCTTGGAGACATTTTCTTCCCTAGCATGCCTTCTCTGTGTCATTTGTGAGCAGACAGAGAGAATTCCTCGATGAACAGGGAGGAAACCCTTCCTCAGCTCTGACTATCCGGAGATCAGGCTTTGGATTCTCCCTCTGGAGAAGTTTTTGGCCTTTGCTTGGGATAAAATTCTAGTATTTTATGATACATGGGATACTTTGTTTTTTTTCTCCCCAGCAGTTTACTGGGTTATCCTGGGGAAATTGCCAAGTCTAGAGATTCTGGAAGTGTTTGGAAGGTTTTTTACTTTATGGCAGAGAGACAGTTTGATGGCCTGGTTCAAAAGGAGCTCAGATTCACACAGCTGCACTGTTTATTTTGGTTGCATTTTTTTGTTATGCCAAAAGCAAAAGCAGGCTGTCATGTTAATCTCATTCAGACATTTTGCTGTCCTCTTCTTTTTAAACCTCAACAGCATTTGTACCCTGTTCCTGTCCAACATCCCACCATGCAACTGATCAAAGCCCATTTCTGGGAGTCCTGAGCAGGTTTTGTGGCCATTCTGCTACAAAGGGTGTGCAGAATTTGGTCACCTGTTTTACTCACTGAAGGAAAGCTGCATTCCTGTGTCCCCATTAATCCGTCACAGTGCTGAGGTGCCTGTGATGAAGGCAAATAGGGCAGGAATGATTAATAAATAGTTTGATGTAGGGATGGGGAGAGCCCTCTTTAGTTTCACAGGTCTCTGCTGTCATGCTGCTGCACTATATGTATTTATTGCCAAGCTTATCTTGTTGTGTTTTTGATATCAAGGCTGTTGTGAACATTACTAAAGGCACCTGTCTATGCCTCAGAGCAAAGTGGAAAGTTATCTCCACCACGATGGCTGACAGCATGCAGAGCACGGCACAAAGCCTCCCTTCTTGGAGAGATGTCCTCAGCAGCAGCAGAGGAAATGCCTCACTGGGCACCCCGTGCCACAGAGGGGTCTGACATCTCATCAGGGCACAGGGCAGGTGCCTCTGAGCATCTCCAAAAAGAATGAGAGGACTTCTGCTGTTGTTGCACTGTTGTCACTGCTCTCAAAGGCAGCAGCTCTAAACATCAGCAGATACTGATATGCAGTATCATGCACTACAAAGATGGAATGAGCTGCCAACAAACCTCAGGCCAGTTTTCATACTGGGCTAAGAACTAAAACCACAGTGACTTAAAAGCCAAAGGCCTTCAGAACAGCACTGTCCTGGTTTGTCCATCAATCTTCCTTTCCTCCTGCAAAAAACCACGATAAACAATTATCAGGTATCAGTGCCTGAATCTTAAGTGTCTTCTGTAACACTTAATATAAAAACAAATATGTTCTCCTTCAGAAAATGAAGCAGATCCCAATTAATTATGTATAGCTCTCCTGCTTTCATGCAAAGAATAGCAACATTCAAATAAGAGCTTTGGTCTTCTTATCACCTGTTAGATTACAGGCATCTCCCAGCTCTCTAATGATCATCTCAGTTTTGGGGCTGGTTTCTTTTTACTCTGCATCATGTTCTTTCTCTTTCTGAGCATTTTGGATAAAAATAATATAGTAGAGAAGAGACAGATGTCCCTTTGGTGATTTAATACATTCTTTGCTGCCCGAAAATGTCTGAAAGAATTGGCTTACGTATCGAGAGCTCTCTCTGCTCTGATTTCATGTATGCTCAAGGCAGAGATGAGGACAGAGGAATATATGCCACAGATGTGGGACAATCCATTGAATCTGGCTGATGGCAAAACAGTGATGAAACCCAACAAATGGGTGGGATCTCTGTAATGACCCTACTACGGAGGGCACAGCAATCCAAGACCTGCCTGAAATCCCCTCCTGTATGTCAGATGCTTTGTCTTGCATTGTATTTGTTCAGGAATATGTCTTTTGCTTCTATCTTTAGGATTGTCCTGCAGAAGACTAGGATAGGTTGGAGACCAGTGGATACGATTTTGTGTTTTGGTGGCCTTTGTGGGCTCTACCCGCTTTATTGTCAGAAGGAAGACTAAGAAGTCTCCAACATATAGTGTCATCAGCATTGTGATCTGAAAAACAACACCTACAGAATCTATTATTCATTAAGTGTAACCAATATATAATTTAAAACAGTGGGTTTTGTCAAATAATGTTAGGTCAGCATAATTTTCTGCCTATTACTAATATCTATAACATCTTTGCCTTAGTCAGCTCTATTTAAATATGCAATCATTTACAGCTTTTGACTATATGTGTGCACACTCCCAATTTCCAATATTCAACTACTACAAATTTTATGCTGACATCAATAGCAAACTATTAAAGACAGTATTTCATTATTGGTTTTTCATCCCAAAAGTTATTTACAATTATATACTAAGCACTAATATTAAAGGAAACCATTTAAATGAGGTGCTATCTGCTTTAACAATATGTCTGTCACAGAATGAGATTGTGTTTAAAGATTTTATCAAGAAATGGTTGTTTGCTGAGGTTATGTTTTGTCCATGAAATATGCATTTCATATCTCTTTCATTTCATTAACATAATTTAATTTGTGCTTTGCATTTTGTGCATAATACATATTTGATTTACAAAACAAATATTTCCATTAGAAAATGAATTTCATGCAGGCAAAAAAGCAGAACCAAATGATGTATTGAAGGAAAATAAGAAGAAATGAAATGCATTTTCTCAGTCTATTAAAAAATCTATGGCATTGACAGAAAGTGCACTTAGTGCTACATTTAAAAAATAGCACATATGTCAATGTATTAACAAATAGAATTGGAAATACAAATATTTCCCTATATCAAGCCAAGAATCTCTTTATTTTAATTGAGTTGATTTAAAAGCCCAACTACAATTTAATTTTTATTTCATGATGTGGTACACTGCCTGGTGCCATTACATCCATGTAGAATTGGCAGTCAATATACAAATATATTTTACCTTTTAAAAACTTTCTATTGACACCAGCAATAAATAATTTAATGAGCTGAAAATGTGAAATCATTAATTTGCTGATTGTCTTCGAATATTGGGTAGCTGGGGTCGGGGTACAGATAGGTGAGCAAACTAATGAATAATGTTTGTGAGTCTGCCATGAAAGGACCCCAGTAAAGCAAGCCACAGATGAAATGAAATGCTATTTAGACTTGCTTGGTTTAATCTCCAAGGAATTCCAGCCAAATCCAAGGAACTGAAGAAAAAGGATGAGGCTCAGAATGCCCCATTATCTCCCTGTCAAGGAAACTTAGTGAGGAGGAGTTAAATGTGTGACTCCCTTGGAGTCTGTAGCCAGCTCTGTCAGTCTGGGGTGTCCCCATGGGACTGGTGGGTGAGCACCCGGGACGTGGCAGATGACAGAGGCTGGGCAACAAACCCCTCATCCTTCCAGAACCAGCCAAAATCTTGAGAAAATATCTTAGAATGACAGTCCCTTTCACAGAGCTGTAGGTATTGACCTGTAGGAACTGAGAAGTTTTGGCATGACGCAGGAGGGCAGGGCTTGGCCCCAGGCCTGCCCTAGAACAGCACATATGAATCATTCTGCCCCCAGCCCCACTGGTCTTGCTGGTGTAACTGGGAGCAGTAACTGGGGCTTGTGCAAGAGGAGGCAGAGATGGACACAACTGCTCCCAGCCCCGGCTCTGCAGCACCACTGGCATTGCCAGCTGCAGGAATGTGTCTGCTGGGGCAGGAATGTGTCAGACAACACGAGAATTTATTTAAATTCATGGGATATTTTAAAGATAATAATACATGTCGAGTTGCATCTTTTAGTTGTTTTGGAGCTTTGTGCTTTAAGCTTTTTTACACAAGGATTAGCGGCTTGCTTTTTAAAAAAAGGGAGGGGTTGGGAACCAGGATTCTTGTAGTCTCAGGAGTCCAGAAGCTGTAGCTTAAAGAAAAATACCAAATGTTGCAAGGCAGTAAGACTGAAAAATCCTGCATTATTCTGCCATGGGGAATAAGTTTAACTCTATGAGAAACTCTATGCAGCAAAGTAAGGAGGGAAAATGAAGAATAACTCCCCTATTTAAAACTAAGAGATACATTTGGGGAGGTTAGGCTGTAAATACATTAGCTTAGCTGGAATTTTGCCAGGACTTTGGGACTAATATCCATAGTCTTATGAAAAGTGCTTGGGATAATGACTACAGGTATCTGAGGCCTCGGTGCTGTATCCAAGGCTAATTGAATTGAGTAGGCGTGCATACTTGAGAAAACCAAAGGGAGGTTAGGTAGAAAGAGTGAAGAAGGTGAAAAAGAAAGCAAAGAACCGAAGCTGCAACACTCTGATAATTAACTGAGTGAAGGCTCTGGTCTGTCCTGCCAGATCATGCTGTGTGCTGGCTGGAAGCAAAGTGACAGCGGGAGTGCTCCCACCCTGCTGACCCGTGGCCACCAATGCCACAGCTTAGAGCTTGTTCTCATCTTCTGCTGAGCCCCAGTCAAGGCAGGGTATCTGAATTATGCTCCTGTTCCATAACAGGAGAGAGCCATGCTCTCCAAAGCTTGCCTGGCACAACTCCCTGCTGCACTCATGGCAGCCCTGGCATCCTGCTCATCCCATGGCCAGGTGTGCTGTAGGGACAAACCTGGCCAAACTTGCCACACTGATGGCTTGCTGGGATGCTCTGGTGGCTGCTGCCTACTCACCACAGCCCAAAGAGTAAGTGCACAACATCCCTCAGAGGGCCAGCAGAAGAGAAGAGAGCAGTCCCCTCTCCTGCCCGTGAGCGCAGCGCTGCGGGGCAGGAGGAACCTGGGGTCTGCCTCACCTACATGCAGTTCCTCATGGAGATTTGACAGGTCTCCATGCTGCTTCTCCTGAGCACAAAACACACAGTGCCCAGAGAGCAAGCACGTTTTCATTCATTGTGAGTGGGACACCTCGTGTGGTGTTTGGGATGTGGCTGGCAGGGCTGTGCTGCTCCGAGCGATCCCACCCGAGCAGCAGCTCTGCTCCATGTCCCCACTAACTGCTCGTGGAGACACATGAGCTGTGAATCCTCTCAAGTGAACCAGAGTCATGTCTTCAGCCAAACCTACGAAGGAATGAATGCTGTGAGCCTGGTGATTAGCTCTAGGATTAATGAGATGCACCACCTACATTCATAAGGTATAATGAGAAAAAGTACCCAGTAACGTTCAAACATCACACCTCCTTTCCTGACAATATCGGTGTGTCAGGCTTGGGATAAAACTGTTTTGAATAAAAAATAAAGTATGTCTAAAATATTAAAAGAAAAAAGCTTAGTGCCTGCACACACAAAAGCAATGATCTAAGGGAAATCACCAATTGCTGTTCTGTGAGGTATAAAAATAAACCCTTGTCTCCTTTACTTTTACATTCACTGACAAGTGACTATATTAGCATTAAGTGAAAAAGCAGATGAAAAGTAATGTCTTTTATTTAGCTCCTACCTGAAACATATTTAAGTTTCATGCAGGAAGTGAGATTGTGCACAGGGGTTTGAAATCATGTAATAAGACACTGTGTGACATTATCTGTCCACCCAGCAGTCACTCCAGTAAGTAACACTGCCACTAAATCTTGGAAGGGAAGTTAACACAAATAACTTCACACTTCCCCCCTCCCTGTTTTCTCAAGCTTGTCAGTGTGTCTATCTGTATGAGATTTTTTTACTCGTTCTCTAGAGAAACCTGTTAGGATACCTGTCCATCAGCTAGTCCAACGTACTCGTCTCATTTTTAATATGCCAAAAATGTTGAGCCATGTATTGTTTCTAAATGAAGCACATGTGTGCTGCAGAGTAGAAACAGAAATGTGCTGATACAGGAAACTCTACTTGTTTGTTAGCAGTGATATTGGAAAAAATCCATCTCTCCTAGCAGGACAATCTCATCATATTAAAAGTTATGGATTTCTTGCTTAAGCATTCTACACTAGCTGCAGAGCTGTATAAACTTGCTTCTGCTTATCAAGCGAGCCAACACTACACAAAAAGAAAATTTAACATCTTCTAACATTTCTGCCTTCATATGGGAGTTCTCCTGAAATGAGTTCTTCAATTATCCTGATGGATCTGTTTAGTGAGTTGGTACTGTTTCCTGGCTTATAAAAGCCAGTGCATTACTATGCAATACTGTGTATGTGCTATTGAAATGAGATCAACATCATTGCTTTACTACATTTTAAGCAGAAGTTAGCACAGATTATAAAAATCATAAAGACTTTGGAGTTTGATATTGTAGCAATGTATTCTAAACCTACATTGGTTTTCACTGGCAAATAATTAGGGGTGTGTGAAAAATGAAGTGTTGGTGGCTTTTTCTTAAATAATGAGTATTAATCAATATTAAGCAAAGATTATCAGAGGACATGTTTTATTTTTCTTTATCTTGGGTAACAAAGGAAAAGGGATTTTAAAAAGATGATAAAACTAATATTATTCAGTTAAAAATATTATTGATTTTCAAAATAAAGTTGTAACATTATTCCTGTGTGTAGGAGATAATATATAGCTCTATATATGAAATTCACTTCAGGAAAAAAATCAGTGTTACATCTGAGATTAACTGCATACGACATCCAAGAATGTTTCAGAGCATCATTTATTGGATTGACTGTGTTGTACAAGCATGCAAAATATTTATATCTTTAGTTCTCCAAATTATTAAGCTGCTAAGATTTGCCTGTGAACGGAAGTTTTAACAAAACAGTTTGTAGGTGTTCCCTCTGAACCCAATATCCTCAGCTCTGCGTTTGTGCATTTGCATGTGTGTGTGCATGCACAGATTTTTTAGTCCTTACTCTGTAAAAAACTTTGGAATTGTTTGACCCTGTAAACACAAAATTCACGTCTCTCACCCTGGGACAAATACATTCTTTTTAAAAGCAGCATATGGGCAGCCTTGGACTGATGTTAGTTTATTGTCACTGCTTGATAACGTTTAATGGAAAAGATACAAGAGTGCCAAAGAATTTTAATTATTTTTGTGATAAAGTTATATGTTCGGCCTTGAAAAAGTGGAGATAATGCTGGGATTCATTATTATTCCCAGTGTGTTTAAACAGACGACACAGAATGCAAACAAAAGCAGATGAAATTTGAAAAGTATTATCAATATTGCAGATAGCAGATGCCCTTTCCAATCAGAACAAGCATATCTTCTATAGCAACTTTATGGTTGAGTAGTTTATTCATTTCTATTAGAAGGTTGTACGTTTCTAAAATATGTAGATGGTATCTAGAAAACCAACCAACCAGTAGGGTCATTTTGCTTGTTTTCCTAAATTTATTATTTCACTTTTGCAGGCTTGATCTGAGGTGCATTAACATGGGAGCGAAATCTTATTGTGTCAAATCCTATCTTGTATATGACCTTTCATGTGTTTTTTGCTGTGGTTCTGAGAGGGAAATGCTAAGAGGTGTCTATTCTGCAGGGGTTTGTCAGGGTTGTATTTGTGCTGCTGTAATTAAAACTAGACCCATCTTCCTGTAGAATTTTTCCTCTTTTTGGCCTTGATTGGTAAATTTTGCTGTTGGATGCAGCACATAATTCACATATATTCTTCTAATAGTTCCTGAGGCATAGATCCTCCAACCATGAGGTGGCCAGGGTGGTGTGCTGGAGCTGGGGAGCTCTGCCACACCCGGTCTGATGGCAGGACCAGGACCCCAAAGCACCCTGAGCACCCACCCAGCAGCAGAGAGGCTTTAAAAGCATTTCCACACTCATGTAGTAATATAACCAAATCAGTTATTTCTGTGCAATGTTTTTTGAGGTTTCCATTCTGTATTTTTCATTTTGAAAGAAAACAGCAAACATTTAAAATTATTTTACAGTAATTTACGGAACCCTAAGGCCACAATTCTGCAGTAGGTTACAACAGCACGGGCTTTGATGGTAAAAATCGTGTGCTGATGCATTTCTACTGCAGAGAAATGGTGGAAGTGTAGATCTTCAGAAAATATATTCCACCTGGTTTCCTGCTACCTGCTCACATGCCAATTACATTTTCAAGTTTGCATCTGAAATTCTTATCTGCCTAGTAACAACCTATCCTCTGAACTGTCTGTAGTCCACTTAGTCATATTTAGAGCTGCACATAAGTGGTTTTCTACGTGCAAACATACAAACGAAGAATGTTACACTAATCATTTTAAAAAAGACAGATTCTGTTCCATAAAGATTTGGAGGATGTTGCTTTGAGACCTTGATTTCAGGCATCAATAGAAGAATAATGAATACTTTAAAACAAATAAATAATCAGTGGTTGGGCAGTCATAAAAGCTAAAACAGAAGGCACCAGAAAAACCTACATTAATTAAACTGGCATTTAATTGTATCTAAATTCAGCCTCTGTGGGTTTTCCCCAGATGAAGGTCCAAAATGTCAGGAGGCAGTTGTGTCCTTGAGGGCTGCGGATGCACCAATGGAGCCTGGATTCTGTCAATCTGACATCCCTGGTCCAAGGATCCCATAGGAATGTGTGGCTGGGAACACAGAGAGGAAAGAAAAAGAGGAGTCATCATCATCATCAAGCACTACATTTCCCACTATGTTCTTCAGTCAACTCAGAGTTGAAATTGGGCAGGTGTTGGGGTGTTGTGCCTGGCTCTGGTGAGGTGATAGCAGCTCCATTGCTCCCAGCTCTGAGGCTGTTCACAGGCATTGCAAAGCTGTGCCATGAATGTGTTTGGAGTGTGAATTCAGCAAATGCCATCAGAGGATGATAGAACTTGCAGGATAGGTCTTAAAGGGCTCTGAAGTTTGCGAGCTTGTGGGGAAGATGAAGTTTAGGGCATCCCATTTTTAAATTGTGTTAGTAGTATGTGCTGGTATCTTCACTGTGGTGTGGGTTTTTTATCATTGGTGCTGAACCCTACATTGGGCTAGTGCTAAATTTCCTCTGAATGGGATAAAGTGCATGTGAAATGTGAAGGTAGGGTGTGACACCAAACCTCATGGCTCCTTCCCAGTTTTGTGTCCTGTGTCTGGTAGTGTGAGGGGATGGGGAGGGTGCTGGAAGCTCCCCATGGCGCACAGCAGTGGGGAGGCAGAGCCATGTGAGCGTTCTCTAGTGCCCCTGCATGTGCTCTTCCTTCCTGCTCATGTGTATCCTTTACTCTTCCTGTCTTCTGTTACAGCCCCTAATGCACATCTAATACAATTTTATGGAGCTCTATTACCCAACAAACACAAACACGCGTCACTCGCTCCTCCTGAGCGCTGCCCAGCCCACCCAAGGCCCTGAGATCTCGGAGCTCTCGCTGCATTTATGGTTGAGCAGCATCATCCCGGAGCATCCATCACTTAGCAGACTTCCATAATGAATGCACTCCATAAATATAAAAGCATTTCTAGAAAGTCAAGTGTCTGGATGTTATAAAAAGTGCTGCTGCTGAGTCATGCTCTTCCCAGCCCGCGGGAAATGGGCAGTGATTATTTCATGCCATTTTTTGTTGGGCTGAGATAACTTAAGGGAAAACGTGGCCACCAAAACTGACAACTCACGCTGATCTGCTGCTCTGTGCTCGTGGTGCCATCTGTTAGCACATGTCACTATAGGTATGGAGATGTATTGTACAGCAGACTTAAGTCTATATTTCAAAATTGCTGGGAAGCAAGAGGCACACAAAGGAACTGTAATAAGTACAAAGTGTAATTAAATTTTGCTCTAAGAACTGCCATAGTCAGTTAAATCAGACCAGTTTAGATGTCATTATTTAGCCAATAGAGTAAATCTTATTTATAGAAGTCCAGGTCTGGCTCCACTTGTTTTCTGATAAGCAGTGGTAGGCTATTGACTTTAATGTACAATGCTTATAACAGAAAGATGCATAAATAAACATGGACAAAATGAGGGCAGAAGTGCTCCACTAAATTATCTCTGCAATTGTTGGTGCCCTCAGCCTGGGCAAGGGCCTAGGCTTGGGTATCAATTCCTGTTTTCATTTTCTTTTTTTAATTGATCTCATGGAGCAACCATTATCCAAACAGTGAGGGAAAGGGATGGTCTCTTTAGGAACTGCTGACGCTGCAGCTCTCTGCTGTTTCATCCAGGAGTCAGATGGCAAATGTGGAGAAGTAAGGGGTGAATTATACCCACCTGGGGAATGAAGGGGAGGATTTATTTTCCAAATTTAAGAAGATGGATTTTACAAGTGAAGAAACTAGTGAAAGAAACTGAAGAAGTGGTATGTGACAGAATATAGGCAGAAGTGATATCCCCAGCAGATTTTCTGAGGAGGAGTCTGAAAAGCAACTGTGGGATACTGGAAAATTAAGCAGCTGCAAATGGTAATGCACCAGAGCTCAGGTGTTTTGCATTGCATTTTTGGTGGGGTCTCTGTTGAGCTCAAGTTCAGTGTGAGAGAGAGAGAGAGAGAAAAGGTTCTGGTATTTTCAAGGCTTGTTCAAAACAGCAAACATGAGAAATCTTCAGCAAAACTGCTGGCGTGTGATTTTCTTACTTTACTTTCCCACACTCTGAGGGGTCATAAGATTTGGATGATTGTCTGGATTTTTGTGGTTTCTTAATTAAACTAAAACCTGACCTCTGAATGTTTTGGAGCTTGCCAAACACAAATTCACATGAATGAAGCAAGGAAGGGTTAAAGAGCCCATGGAAACTTGCTTCTCAGATGCATTCAGTTAATGCAGAGGGTTTCAGATTCTTGCTGCTGGCAACTACCACAGCTTCCAGGTAAATGTGGTTGGGAGTGGGTTCAAGGAGGACTGAGGCTCCTCATGGGAAGAGCGGGGAGGCAGTGGTTGCCACGGCCCTGGAAGTTGTCTCTTTTTCCAGAGTGTGTGATCAGGGTCACTTCCCAGATCTGCCGGAGTATTGTCCAAAACACTTTGTATGAGATTTTAATGGAAGGTATTTAAAACCATGCATATTCTTCCTTCAACAAAAGAGGGACTGAAAGAGAAAGAAATGTCAGGGAGCCACAGGAGCATTTTCTGCCTGTGACAGTAGCTGGCCATGTGGGAAAAGCGTTGGCTTCCACTGGGGTGCTTCATGCTTTGAGCAAGGAGAGGCCAAAGCTGGAGAAATCTTTGACTTCCCGAATTGCAGCTTGGCATTCAGGGTGTTTGAATGCTAATTGTGTGTGACAGCATGGGCAAATTTTTCTCTGTTATCCTGGTGTTAACCTGCAGTAAGTGCTTGACATCCCAAGGTGCCGGTTCCCACCTCTCATTCACCCATTGAATGGGACTGTGAGGAGTGGAATGCATGGGGATTGTGAGTGCCTGGATCACCAGCAGCTTTCCTGCTGGCATGTGCAGTTTAACCCAGAGCAGCCACAGCTCTGCTGGTATCCAAGCAGGGCTGCTCTGGAGACCATTATCTGGTGCTTGAAGCTCAGTGAGGGTGACTCTGTGCTCTCCCAGCTGCCCGTCACACGTGGAGATAAACACTTGTGTAATGCCAGGATTCAGCTGCAAATTGTACGTGTGGTGGGGAAAACACTGTTGCTGTTTATGTGCAGAAAAATAGAACCTAAAGGCCACAGAATGAAATATAATTTGTTAAAAACAGGGAATAGCATTGATTAAAATGAAAGCCAGTGTTCCAGCTCTTTACTGTGGAGAAGTATGTCCCCAGGTTCCCTGCACTTGCCCTGTGATTATACAATAGATTTTAAGTCTGTGATATCTACAAATCTACATCAAAATATATTCTATAGCTGTAGGAAACAGCTCTGAATTGTTAACCTTCTCTCCAGGTACTGGAGGTAACACACTGTGAGATTAGATGTATATTTTCTTCAAGATATACCACCCATCGAGGAGTCCATATTTACATCTTTTGTTGATATTTTTCATAGATTAAAAGAGTCTCTTTTCTGGTGATAATTCTGCTAAGTACTGTAATTTGCTGCCACTAATATTTGTCTGAGTCCTAGTTTGCAAAATATATTTGAAACCACTTTATAAAGTCTCATAATTGCTTCTTTGTAGAGCTGGTATAATGAGTAGTTTCTTTATCCAGCCTTTATCCTGTTAACCTTAGAGGTGAGCGACTGCTTGCTGGAGTAGTTGGGGAATGTCTTAGCACTGTTGAGCCATTTAATTTCACTACTAATTTCATAGTGGTGACACAGAATTGGCTATGAGCAAGCTCGCAGTTATTTCAAGGGTTTTCAGTTAGCATTGAATCAGGACCTGATTCACTAAAATGAAATTGAAATAAATGCACATGTAGATGATTTTTTTTAATGCATAAATTGATCTGCATTTATGTGCCCAATCCACATTAAAACATTGACCTGCTCTTGAAGGATGGGAGCTCAGCATATAAAGCAGCTCTAGCATTGCAAATGAGAACTTGCACCACTGCGTTGGGGCTTCATTCTCTGCTTCCTTCACTGTTGTTCTTGTCCCATCTACAGGGAAACTCCTTGGTTATCCAAATCTTACTCAGAGCTTCCTGGAAAATGCAGATTCACGTTTTTCAGGCAGCAATCAGTATGCTGTGCTATTTAGCAAGTAGGGTGGCTTCCAGGCTTGCTCTTTCTGCAGGAAGAGCAATTCCTATTACTCTGCTGCTTGCTTTAGATGAGCAGAGCTGCCCTATGCAAAACTTGTTTTTTCTCCAAAATTGCTGGGGAGTTGTTTTGTTTCTTAAATCAAAATACATTTTAGCTCAGAGCTGGCTGCATTTCAGGGGAGAGGTTGTTCCTTTTTGTGAATATAGCCTAAAGTGTGCATGTGCATGGAATTTTGCTATTTCCATCCTGTTGCTTTTGCTATTACTGTAACAGTTGGGTGATCTGAAAGAAGTGTGATTTGAGGGTCACTAAACATGAGAGAGGAGGCTTTCAATTTGGCATATGAAAGTATTTATGGCACGTACTTAGGAGATTCTACCACTGCTTAATCCTAAGTATGTATATAGTTATAAAGAAGGTAAAAAAAACCACTTGATGAAACCCTGAGAATTACAGGTGCATCCAGAAGTTGAGATTTAAGTAATTTATTAAATGCACCCTGTCCATGAATCATCCCTGTAGGAAGAGGGCTATGGCAGAGGCTCACCTGCACTTTGACGTGGGCAGTGGTGACACCTGACAGAAGTCACTGCTGAGAAGGGACAGGTGGGGAGATGGAGCTGCAAGACCCTGACATTCCCCAGTGTCCCAGTAGCACAGACCCTTGGACAGTGCCCTTGGACACTGCTGAGCTTCCCCTGGGGCTGCCTTGGGACCTCTACTTCATCCCACCACCTTCCCTTTGTGAGCTGCCAAAGGCCTTTGGTAGCTGAGCCCTGGTGCAGTCATCTGCCTGGAAAGTGCCAGAGGAAATGACTTTATTGGGAAGCTGTGGCTGCCCAGCAAGGAGAGGGGGCTGGATTGCTCTGTGGGCCTGGTTTTATCTCAGTGCATCTTGCACAGGCATCTCACTAGTGCAGCATGTTCACACAAGCAGTGTGCTGATGCCAGCCTGTCCATGCACGGGTATGGGCACCTGGGACACTGCAGGCATTTTGTCAGCCAGAGGTCATCTCTGCTAAATACCAAGGGTGAATTTTGCACCGAAATGCAGAGTTCTGATTGTGCACTTTGATCTTGCAATCCTTCTGTTGTTAGTGACGTTGTCATTGAATGTGGACATTCATTGGTCACACGTCTGGACCTGCCTGGAAAGCATTTTCAATGGCTGCACTCTCCATTCAGGTCTGTTCTCTCTCATAGACTCTAAGCAAAAGTTGATAGCATTTGAAATTTAATCAGGTTAGTATTGTGCAATTTATCTCTTATACAATTTCAGTAGCTTTTTTTTTTTTTTTTTTTTTTTTTGGCGCACTTTCCCGTTTAAAAGGAATTCTCAAAAGCTTGGAGTTGGAGGCACATGTCTGACCAGGCATCACTGCAGACTGCACTTCTAGTTCTTTTAATCTGAGTTTGATCTCTTCTTTGAAACATATCCTCAAATGTGGAACTTGCTACATCTGGCTTGTATAAAATTCATAAGTAGGAGCCTTTTCCTTCATAGCTAAGATAATTTTCTGTTAACTGTAAGAAGTAGGGAAGGACTAAAGATGGCTCATATAGAAAGACTTTATATTACTAGTAAGGCTGGTTTTCCTTAAGAGAGAACTCCTACCTTTGTGGCTCTGTTTTTTTTCAATAATAGGACCAAATTTTTGCCAATAAAAAGGATAGATTCCTAAACTGTAATCCAGTGTTGTGTCCATATCCAAAATTTTACAAAATTTTACAAAATTTTATCATCTCAATCAGTGGGACCTCCATGATTCAGTTTTGCTCTACACCACTGAGTGACGATATTGCCCAGACAGACCCCAAAAACATGCAGTACAAACCATTTTGTAATGCCTCCTCCCCACCTTTGTCAGACATTTATTTTAAACATCTGGTCTTGAAAATCAGAGCCGGCACACAATCTCCTTATTGCCCCAGCCTGAAATTCCCCTCCCCTCTGACCAGTCTGTTTTCCAAAATACTCTTGGTCCTTCCAAAAAGACGGTTTTATTCTTCTAAGTTTCAGATTTAAAATCTGGATGAGTGAGAGATCTGGGATGAGAGATGCATTAGCAGAACTGATTTCTCTTGTTACCAGTTCAAAAGGCTTCAGTATGCAGCACAAATGATTCATAAGTATCCATTGTTCAGAGTTCAGGATAAAGAGTTCAGAATCAAAGCTCTGCTTTAATGTGCGCTCATGCATTTCTTTTTTCAGTAAGAGCATTCTCTTCATATATATAGCAAATGAAATTCAAACTTGTTTAAGCTGCAGTTCTGGTAAATTGCTCTGCCTCTGAAGTTAGCTTAGAATATCATGAGGGTTATAGAAACCGTTACAGATTTTGCTAGTATTGCAGAAACTTAGTGCTTAGTTATAATCAAGGAAGAACTGTTTAATAAATAGAACAGGAAAACAAGCGATCACCTCGTGTTTTTCCTGGGTTTGGACTTCACATCAGCCCTGCTGGCAGATCCTGAGAGCACAGCCACACAGGATTTGGGCTGTTGGTGTTTTCTTACTGGCCTTTTCCAAAGGGAGGGACAGCAAAGGCTTCTCCTTTATGGGCAGATTTTTGCATAGGAATGCAGGGTGACAGTCAGAGGGCAGTGATTAAGAGGTGTTCTGGTATCTAGATATTTGTCCAAATGTTTGTCATCAAGTACACTGTGCCCAACATTGCTTCTTTCAGAGCCTGCTTTATCTTCCATTTTAATGTTTCATAGATCCGAGGTGCTGTCACTGCTGCAGTACTGTGTTTTCTCCTGGCATCTTGTATCATGGCTGAGCATACTGAATGGGCTCTCTAAAACCTTTCTTATCAATGGAGTACAACAAGCCCAATGCAATCATCCTTTCAATTATCTTCTTCATCTCAAGTGTCACCAGATAAGTGCTGGCATAGTATTCTTGGAACATTTCTGATATTGTTCCTTGTTTTTTTGGCTATAAATGTATGAATATGGGATAAAGATTTAGATATCTCATGTTTTACTCTCATTATGCAGAGACAAAACTGTGCTTATCTCCTAAAAGATTCTTTTTTCCCCATCTCTTCAGTCTGAACGCTCTTTGGGGCCTGGGTGATGATTAGAATACTGGGCTAACTCTCATGTTGCAGTGGGAATTGTGCTCTCTGGCATCAGGGGAACAGCAGAGAGACTGTTCAGTGTTGTGCAGCTCTGAAATCAGCTCGATGTGGAGGTGACCTTGCAGTGGGTTACAGGACAGGACTCCCCAGATGGGACTTTGTGCATCACCAGTCCTGAGTAAGTGGCTCAGGCTCTGCTTGCTCAGTCCTGGAGACCTTTCTGAGAGTTCAGTGCTGTCAGAGGGAGGGGGAAGAAGGCTTTACTTTGTTTACCTCAATTTATTTTTACCTGATGAATGAAACTTCATTCCCTTAAACCACAGAACTTTCTGAACTCCTTATGTTCAGGAGGCACTTTTGAACAGACTGACAAAATGAAATTTCCTCTGCATTCTGGAGATTCTCCAGCTCCTGTCCATTTTGAGGTGTATAAGAGGTGTTCCTTTGCATGCCCCATGTGTTTTGTGCTGTGCAGGTGGTGATTTCCTCTGAGCTGTGTGTTGGTATCTCTGCCCAGGCACATAATTTTGTTCTGGTGCCTCCAGAGAGATGTCCATGTCACCGTGGAGAAGGACAGGAGGGGGCTGCAGTCCCTCCTGTGCTGAACTGGGGCTGTTGGAGGGCGCAGGGCACTCGGTCTGCATGGAAGCTCTTGGGCTGCCTGAACGTGGCCTTGGCCTCCTGCGTGGAGGCTGAAGGAGCAGAAGAGGCGGCAGCTGGTGTGGGTTCAGCTGCAGGATCAGTAGACAGTTCATGGATGGGATGTTAAAGAGATAAGAAGCCAGTCTAGGATCTACATGTCTGTGAAAAAGGCGTCCATCTGGGAACTGGAAGACGTGGGGGTTTAGAACTTTTCCTGCATGAACCTCCCTAGCTTTGAGAAGTTGTATAAAGTTTCCAGGATCTTTGTGACAAGAGCAGTTTCTGTTACTAAACACCAGCACTTACAACTGTGAGCCAGGCTCCCCACAAATATGATGTTGGCTTATGAAGAGGGTTTTTTATTTTAAAGTGATTTTTGTTCATTGCTTTGTCACTTGGAGACCATTAGATTATTTTGGCAATATTCTTGAAGTTGACTCTACAATTAGGAGAGCTCAAAACACTTTTAAATTTAAGGAATTAATTTTGGTATAATTATGAAGAGCTTTAGGAATAACACCAAATATAGCAATATGTGTGAATCCTGGGGACTGGCAAATTGGAGATTAGTGTTGAAACAAGAGAGGAATGTAGGCTTTGGTTCAAAGAGTTATTTTAAAGGAAAATTACTGAAAATAAAGTGTGATGAAAACCAATGATTCTAATGAAGGACAAAACCCATCCATTGTAGTCCAGACATGCTTTTGTGTTAACCATTACAAAGTTGTGGGGGTGCAGCACTGGTGACAGCAAACCCAGGCAAGTAAGAGAGCAGATACAACTTCAATCTCTTCATTAAAAAATGTTTCATGGTTGCACACAGCCACAAAAAATACATTTTCATGCTTATATCTTTCAAGCATTTTTGAAAGTCACACAATTGTTTTGCTGATTTAAGTTCTAAATTGATGGAAATACAATGGGAAAGAGGGAAGGGGCAACCTGGCAGTAGAGGAGCCAGACTTTTCAAGGAAGCATTGAAATATTGCATTGATTGCTGTGAAAATTAATTTCCATTCCACCTCATTTCTTTGCTAAGCGTGTTAAAGCAGTTCTTTCCTGGGTTAGTTTCTGCAGCACTCTAATTCTGACTTCAGGAGCATTGGTTTTAAGGACCTGGGACAGTTTGCATGAAGTTATGCTCCTTCACTGAAAACTCAGTTGCTCCAGATTGGTGCTGATGGAAAAGGCATTTTGGGCAACTGAGATACATCAACCTTGTATGAATGTAGTGACTTCACACATCATTTCATAAGAACTGCAGCAGGTAAGTGTTTTTTATCTTGCAAATAAGTGACCTGAAATACTGAGTTCTGGGTCATGATTTAGGAGTTGTAAGCACTTCCTTCAGGAGGTGGATTTTGAATGAGCTTAGTTTCCATTTGGAGATCCAAGAAATACAATAAACTCTGACACTCAGAAGTGACTTGCACCAAGTCCTGTGCAGGAACCATAACAACCCTCAAATCCTCTTCCTCAGATGAAGTCTTGTTGACTTTGGTTTTTAAATGTTTTCTTGAAGGAATAGAGTTAAATTTACCTTTTTTTCCCAGATGTCTAAACTTTTGCAGCAAATATTGGCAAGCCAGAAAGCATTACTTAAAAAAGTTGTTCTCTGCTGTTAGATGTGTCTGTCTGGTTAATGGATAGGTCTTGGTCTACAAAAACACTTTAAACTGAACTAGGGTCTGACTTTTGGCACATAGATCTTACCAGACACGTTTGGTTTAATGTAGATATGACACCACCTGGGAAGATCATAATAAAAATAGATTGCAGTTTATTGTCACTTCCTAAAAGACATATGTATTTGAGGAAAACAGAGTGAGCAATTAAGTTGAGATATACCTTCTCTGGTTTGCTGCCATGGCATGTTTTGAGTCCCCTGTTGTCGTGTCTGTTGTATTCAGGCATTTTCTAATTTCTTAAGCATCTCTGCACAGCACTGAGCAATTGCTTTCTCATGGTGGGGAAACTAAAAATCGAGGATCCAATTGGAAGATCAGAAATACTATGTCAGGTAACTAATTCCTGGGCAAACTCAGGAAATTCAGTCTTGCAGCCCCTATAGCAACCTTACTTCTCGTCACCACCTTTTTCACCCTAAAAGTGTTTGAGCAGCAAATGTACAGTTGAACACTGGTATTTCCTTGCTTGGCAATGCCAATAAATCCCCCAGATAGCAAATGGCAGTGTGTTGGTGGCCAGAATTAGAATCTGACGTGACAGTCATGTAGGAATGTGATCACTTAAAGAAATGCAGGCACTGCTGCCTATGATAGCTTTGAGACTGGGAACTTGGATTCAAGTCTCTACTCTGCCATAGTTGTTTGTTTTGGGTTATTTGCTTTTGTTTTTCTTTTTTTCATTAGGGAAAACCAAAACCTGTATGTTGTTATGCAGTTCTGGTAAATAATTTGTTAAATTGCCATCCCTGTGAGAGGTTTAGGAGTATTCAGGTTTTAATATGTGCAAAATATTTGAAATAATCCTGCTCAGAAGTCCTTGCCCAAACTTCTTGAAGGTGTGGCTAGGGCCTTGCAGAAGCACTCCCAGAAGAACTGGTCTCTTACATTACACAGAGACAGAGCCAGCTGGGAAATGGAGTGATTCAGTGTGAGGACACAGTTCATCCTCTGCTGTCTAGCTCCTCTGGGTTTTTCCTGCTCTGGAGCCTTTTGCAGCTTCCATGGGGGCTTCTGTTCCTGCCAGCCAAGGTGGGAAGGGTGCTTGCCCACCTCTGAGCCAGGGTGTGCTCTCCTGTCCCTCTTCCCTCTGTATGGCACAAGGTAGCATTTTTATAGCAGGTGGAAAGGTTTAAAGTCACTGAGCCAATGATCAGCATCTGAGAAAATGCTTAACCAAAGTGTGTTTTCTTTGATTGTCTTGTGTTCTTTAATAAATTTCATTAATTAATGAAACTGACTCCTCTGTGCGGTACAGTGGAAGAATTGCTATTCTACCTTGCTGTATAATCATTATCACCACTAATGAGTGCGTTATTCTGTTACCAATATTAGTCTAACAAAAGAAACAAATACCTGGCCTGTGCTGTGATGCAGGAGTCACTAGGTTAAATGCTCACTCCGTGAATTGTGACAAACAATCCAGCCACCATGGCCAGAGATGGCTGGGGGGCTGCTTTCAGAGACCCTTGACATGTGTGGGTGTACAATGCACAATCAGTCCTTGCTGGTTGTGTGATGCTGCTTTTGTGAATGGCTCTTCTTCCCTGGCTTTTGGAATCAGCACCTCCCTGAGGATAAAATGCAGAGCAAATCAGTTAGGCACAGTGGAAGATGGGGCATTTTTATACTTTGCCTTTTCATTTAGATTTGATTCCTTAGAAAAGCTGCTTAAATGGTGTTACAACTGCTTTGATACGGACTCTTAATTATGAAAAGGTAGCACCAGTAAATAGTGTTAGGTGAAAAGAGCGCAGAGGGGAGAGGCAATGGCAGCCTTGGCTATCAATATGTCAAAAGGATGAGTCCAGAAAGACACACTCAGTGTTACAAATTTCTTGTGAAGCCCATGGCAAAGCTATTTTAGCAGCTCTCCAGAAAGGGATGTATGTCAGTCTTATTGGAGCTCCTTGAGGGAATAGATTTAGCACACAGAGGGGAGGAGAGGCTGAAGTGAGGCATCTGTCATTTTCTTCCACTGTTTATGATCCCTTAAAATAAAGATGAAAATTAAAGGAATGTGTTTCTCTCGTATCAAGAGATCTTATGTTCTTCTTTAACTGGCCTCACGCAGAAGATTTTGGCTGGCTTAGCTGGTTGTAATTTTTGTGGTGTGCAGCTCTCGTTGGCTTCCCCTGTACCAAACACACACAGCTATTCCTTTGCTGTGGGTGGTACGGAGCAAACAGCTGTGCGTGTGTTGCACTGAATTTAATGTGCATCATGGCAACAGAGGAGTCAGCCTGAGAGGAGACTTCTTCCGAGATGCTGTTGGCTTTGGATTTATATTCTTTATTAGTTATCGGAGCGTTTTCATTATTGCGGCTATTGGTTAGACCCCCTCTAACTCCAGCAAAACCAAAAGACACCGAGTTGCAACACTTGCAATATGCAGTGTGCACACACAACCTGGATCAACCTAATTTCAGCACAGCAAACACAAAACAAAAGGCTGTATATGACTTCTTAGCCTTTGTGCACATCTGCATTATTATAAATGCTAATATAATTCTGCAATGATAAATAATTAAACAATTATGGTCATGAATCAATAAGTTTAGCACATTTTTTTCATCAGCAAATTGTACTGTATAAACAAGAAATATAAATTACCAAGTCTAATTTTCAGTGAAAATTGTAAGCATTTTATATCTAATAATTAAAAAAGTATTAGAATTCAATGTAAGATGCTTAGAACTTTAAAATTTTCTGGTTTTAACCAAACACCATTTAATTGTCATGTTTTATGTTTCTGAATCTGATTAACATTTTGAGATCTGACTTTTGCAATCATTCTCTTTGTTTTCCTCTGCTAAAACCCCCTCGCTCAACCTCTGGTTTCTCCTAAACACAGTTTATCAGCTTGAATCCAGCTTTGGTTGACCTCATTATGTTGCCTTTAAGAAAATACAACGTTTAAAGAAAAACCTTCAAGTACCTTTCTTCTAAGATTTTGAAAGATCTAGCTATTTTTATCATGCACTAAGCACTTTGCTGCATAAGGTGCAATATGGAGGCAGGGAGAAGAGGAAGCTTTTACAACTCTATTTGCATTCAATCAGGGTTGCAGGGTTACCTGTAATCTTTCCTGCTCTCAGATCCTTGGCACTTATAAAGAATCTACCACCCCAAATGCTGGCACCTGACTAGATAATTTAAAAATAATCTTGGGTGGAAAATAGTATATTTTCAGGAAAAAAAAAAAAGCTTTGTTTGATTTTTTTAGAAGTTGTGCATGTTTTCTATGCTGAAGATCTGGTGTGAACTAAGGATTTGCCACGAAGGAAGTTACTGCAGAATAGTTGTTCCTGCCTGCTGCTCCATGGTTGTGCTTTTTCCCAGGGAAATGCTTGATCTGCTTCTACTGTGTTTTGCACTATAGATAAAAACCCTGTTTAGACTTGGCCAAGGCATGTTAGATCAGAAAAACCAGCACTTTCAGGATGGTGCTTGGCATTGCAGCACCAGGTCTGAGGGCACCTGCTGGCACCAGGTGCCCATCCTGGTGGTGACAAGGGATCTCTGTCCCCAGACCTCTGAGCTGACCTGCAGGGTGGGCACCAAAACAAGGGCTCGTCCTCCTGGTGTCAGTCTAAGGCAGAGCTGGTGGGGCTGGTTGGTTGGAGACATGGGAGTTTTGCAGCATCACTGTGCTGGAAAAGCTTCTCCTTGTGGGAAAAATCCAGCGAGCCAATAAACTGGTATTTATCTGTCTCCCATGTGTGTGGTGGTGTGAACGAGTCACAGCAGTCGTCCTTCATGGTGGCCCCATCTGCCATTCCCCCACAAATAATCCAAGAGAACCTGCAAAACGATGGATAGGATGGGAAAAAGGTGACACTAACCTCCAGGAGAAAGCAGGAAGGGGATTTGATGCAGCTGTGACCTGTGGAAGGCAGCTTCACCAGGCCTGGCCCAGTGTCCTGGGGTCCAAGGTGAATTTGTCTGGCTTCATGTGGAAGCTTGTAGTGTTGGAAGAGAGACTCCATCCACTGAAGTGTTAAAGTTTATTTGCAGGGTTTTTTTACTGACTAGAAGCCTCAGGAATCTCTACAAGCTGGGAGATCAAGGACTCTTCTCAGTTTTACTGCTCACTGGCAAGCAATTAGTTATTTGTATTACAGAGAAGCCTCACAAAGATAGTATGTTTAGAAATGTAAGCAAGTATTTGCCTTCAGGGGGGAAAAAGAAGAAAAAAAATATTTTCTTCACCTTCTTGTCTTTATCTCCCTTTTTGTTTACCCTGTCTTCCTCCTTTTGATGAATAAGAGAAAGAAAACTACATATGGAGTCTGAAGATCTCTACTTTGAGTTTCTTCCTCATGCTGCTGCATCTGCTCCTCTTCTCCTTGCTTTCCCAATGCTGTGTTTCCTTTTGTGGGTGTAAGTGTCTTTGCCTCTGATGCCAATATCACTCTTCTTGTGGCAACCAGATTTTGTTTTACTGTGTGGCTCTTAGCAACATGTTTCCCGCATTCTGCTCACTCTGTTGTGGAGTTCACACTTTGAGAGTCTAGAGATATAGATTGCTCTGCTTTCACATATATGGTTCTGTCAAAACAATTAATGTTGAGTCTTGGAACGTGCTCCTTTACCTCGTGCAGAATTACTGGGTTTAGGCTTCACCCTGAAGCAAGTCTGCTTTGACCATCCCTGACCTCAGTGAATTCCATACACCCCCTATTCACAAAACTGCTTACAGAAGATTTTATACATCCACTAACTGGACTCTTTTTTTAGGTGACTGAAAATGGCATATTAATTTTCAAGTTACAGAACATGTATTAAAGGGTCCCAGTGTGATAAAAGCCTTAGTCTTTAAGTGGTGGGGCTAAAGTAGAAAATTCTCATTTTCCTCTATGATAAATTAGTAGAACCTGTGGAGAAGTAGTAATGCAAGCATACGTTTAGCATATTTCATTATTTTTAATGTATCTGCATTTAAAACACTCAGATTCCACCTATGAAACTGGATTGCAAGATGCACAGCAGATTTAAAAATATTTTAGAGATGTTGTTTTCATGCTTCAAGTCCTTGAAAAGCCAAATACACTCACTTCTGAAACGAAATCTTGGGTTTCACTGTTACAAAAAAAAAAAAAGAAAAATGTTTAATAGCACATATGGCATAATTTCATGTGACATCTGTTTTGTAACAAACAATATTTAGCTCACTTATTTGCTGAATGATACAGTACATGCTGCAAACAAAAAGTCCAATGAACAGTTTTACATAGTTTGTAATATATCAATGTTTATCGCAAAAGAATGCAAAACTTAAACATTTAAGCATGTTATTGATTGTAATATGCAAAACATCGATTACTGCATGCTGCCAATGCAAAAAAAAATTCTACAGCATGCCTTATGGGGTATGAAAATTAGGTGGATTTCTGAAAGAATAACTGTTGTCCTATCACTGGTGACATTTAGGCTTCTGCCCCCTCCACCTAATTTGTGTCATCTTCCAGGAGACAGCTGTCAATATATTTAGGATGGTTTAGCTCATAACAGCAGAAATGGTGAGAGCCTATTGGCTTAATTGCATGGAGTGATTGATTCTAATGGAAACAACATTTAGAAACTCAAAATGCACTTTCTGTTGGCAGATCTAATAGAATATCATAATGAATTGGAGCATCAGGCATGTAGTATACTTTCTGCAAGGCCTGAAAAGGACAGTCATGGGGTTTTATGTTGGTTTTAAAATTTGATTTTATTGTTTAAATTATTTGTTTAAATAATAAAACCAAGCCATCATAAAGACATAATCAGCCAGAAACCAGAGCATCAGAATGATGCCGAAACCACACACAGATACAGCAAGTGTCAAAGGAAGAACTGTGCTCAGGTAAATTGGCTGAAGGCACTGAAGTAAACATTAGTAGCTGCAGTGCTGTGAAATGGCACGAGATTTCTGGGGCTGTGCCTGCTGCCAGGATCACTGTGGAAGGATGTGCTGAAAGCAAGCCCTGCTCTGGGGACTCACAGGGTGCTGTGCACCTGCATGGGGGATTTCAGCCGTCTCTCCCGGAGCCCCAAAGCCTTTCTGGAAGCACAAGGGCTCTTGCAGACCATGCCCTGAGCCAGGACTGGTGGGTGCCTGGGCTTGGAGCAGAGCAAGGTCTCAGCCTCTGGGATGCTCCTCCACACCTCTGTGTGCAGCCAAACCATTTTGGGGAACGCCCGTGGTGGTTTGCCTGGCTGTACAGCGGGGAGTTTGTCTGGGGGAGCTGCAGTGTTGCAGGACGTGACCCTGCCTGGACAGGACAGCCTGTGCCAGCTCCCCTTTCCCTGGGGTAGCAGCAAAAGCTCCAGAGCAGTTGCTCTACTTTAACTCTCTTGTCTTCTGGCAGTTTTGCACAATAATCTCTTGTCTTTATAGGCTCAGTCAAACTGTAAGTGCATCTGTCTCTAGTCCAGGGTTTCTCTTAGACCCTTTCTCTCTTGAAATCACTTTATAAGAATCCTTTTATTTTCCTCTTCCTGTTGTAATTTCTCAGAGACATTTTACTCTTTCCTGAGTATCTGTATGGAAAGTCAGGATTACAAAATCTTCTGCTTCACTGAAAATGCTGTGCTGTTTGGCCAGAAGCTGCTGACATAGTTTTATCTTTTCTTTTTTTTCTATTCTAAGATCTAGAAAAGTGTAGGTTCTAGGGGGATTAAGATGTGGTTACAGATTAAATGTTTTTTCCCCCTTTTCCATAATTAGGAAGGTATGAAGAATCGGATGCAAGATTGAACAGTGTAAATCCTTCAAAATTAAAAACATTTCAGAACTGGAATAAATATTAATAAATTGGATGCATAATGAAATGCTGTAGATATGGAAGGGGAAAAGCAAGTGGGAAAGAAGGGAAGATTTTTATAGACCTTAATTACAGCAGGGTTGTTAGTAACTTTACTGAATTGTAAATGTAAAAGATTCGGATGGCCTGAGTAAAACCACATATTTAAGCCTTCTAAATGAACATTTCTGTTTTTTTGAGTAATTTGTACCATCTGTGTCAAAATTCTGAGCCTAAGAAGAAAAAGCAGTGGAACAAATGTTGGTTCCATAAAACAGTCCTAGTTCATTGTTGAAATTGTCACACATTAACATTGCAGGCCATCTGGGTAGACAAAAGACTCTAACCAGATTGCTAAGATGATTTTATTGGTCTGGTATTAATCAGAATGTGGCATAATATTTAAGCAGAAAAAATGATGAGGTGAAGTGGAGTGCCTTTAACTATCCTAACTGTATGGTAGTTGCACAATAATCGTATTCCACCATAGAGCACTGTGTTTCTAAGCAGAGATCCTAATTCTGAAATGTAAATAACAAGCTATGTGATATTTCCAATTTATAGTTTAAAATAAAATATGAAACTTAAAAAAAGTAATGACTGTTGGCATATTGCAATGTGGAGATTTAAAGGCCACAGCATGGTTGTATTAAATTGCGGTATACCCGCAATCATGTTGGAATTAACTTTAATTTCTTTTTGTAACATTGTAAATCAGATTACACTTCATCTCAAAGAATCCAGAACGCGTGATTTACAATTGATTTTCTACATTTTGAATCTCTACACAATGCAGCAGCTTGCCTTCTCCCCAGGATGTAGATATGGTGGGTATGTATGTGCATGTATGTGTGTGTTACGTTTGCTCTCAAAAATCTTCATCTGTTTTCTCACCTTTCACAGAAAATTGGAAAAGTCTCACTTTTTATTATTCTCCATGATCTTTCCCCTCATTCTAGTTTCCCCCTATGGTTCTCAAAAAGAAAGTGGGTGTTTTTGTGCACATTGCCCCACTTTACCTCCCTGTGAAGCCCTGTTGCTCTCCTGTGCTGAATCTGACCTCAGCAGTGCCTCTGAGCACACTGAGACACCTCCAAGCACTATGGGAAACCTTATCCTGGGGACATTTCACACTTTCTGTGATGGGATTGCTGTGAGAGTTGCCCTTCTGAGGGAGGCAGGTGGTGGAGAGCCTTATGGAGCTGCAGGCAGGGCTCCCTCCAAAGCTCTCCCGTGCAGAGACCAAGGGTCTGCAAGGTGGGCAGGGGCATTCCACCATCAGGGGCAGGTGTAGAGGTGTATACAGGTGCCCTGCCTCTTGCTGAAGGAGTCTGGGCACTGGGGATGCTCCCTACCTGCAGCAGCCACTGCTGCCCTGGTCCCACTGTGATGCCAGGGCTGGGAGAGCCCAGCTGCCCCTCTGTGCTGCCCTTGGTGCCTGCATGGCCAGCACTGCCTGAATGCACGGCTCCCCTGCCAGCTGGGATCCATACAGAGCCCAGAGAGTTTCCTATTTGTGAAATATTTCTGCTCCTGATTATTATATAGAGTGCATTCTGTGGAAGCAGCTGTAGCACACTCCTGTGCCATTTTTTCCCAAAGTAATAGTACAATAGCATTGGGGTAATTAAACAGGGCATCTGATTCAGTTAAATAGCACAGATGCCAAATTAATTTAGGATATTTTTGCTTTTCAACTTCTGCTTTAAGTTACTAATCTGAGAGCAAGGTGAAATGGGAGGAAAAAAGAAGCTGTGATAGAGGGATGGAGACTGAAGGAGTGGAGTCAAAAGCAGGATTATATAGCAGGAGAAAAATGAGGGTGAGGGCCATCAGACAGACCAAAACATGAGGTGGAAGGCAACCAATATTTGGATGAAGAAGTCGTAGACCATGGCCAGCATTCAGACAGTGAAAAGTTCTCTGGCTCTTGGCAGGGCTGTGAGGCTG
Organism: Lonchura striata; assembly: GCF_050655825.1. Taxonomy (NCBI): domain Eukaryota; kingdom Metazoa; phylum Chordata; class Aves; order Passeriformes; family Estrildidae; genus Lonchura; species Lonchura striata. The sequence continues at coordinate 10,798,244 of NC_140713.1, read as the reverse complement.
AGGAGAGCTGTTCGTGGTCCGAGGGGTCTGCCCAGGGCCACACTTTGTGCCAAATCTCTCTCCTTGGGAAGGATCTGGAACTGAGCAAAACCAGCTGAGCCCTCTGAGTCTGTGAGCTGAGTTCATTGCCTGGGCAGCAGCAGACCCTTAGGAGAGGTCCTGGTTAATGTCTTAATATTTTCTCTTGGAATTACTCATTGCTCAGGCTTCACAGTGTCTGGGAGATGGGTGGCCCAAAGGCACATACATTGTCCTTGTCTCTGGCTGACCATGATCCTCTGGAAATATCTCTCATGGGCCAATGTTTGTTTGTGACAGACCCATAGAGTGTTTGTCTGGAGATGAAGTGATCTTAATATGGAAAAAAATATTTCTAAGCATGAATACCTTGGATAATCATGCTGCTTGATGCTCTGGTTATATGCTGCTTGGCATCAACTTTAAAGGGGATTTTCCACATTTACCAGCAGGTTTGGTTTTTTTTTTTTTTTCCCACTCAGTTCTCATTTATCTTCATTTGAATGTTTAGTCATGCTAAATACTGGTGTTAAAAGATGGCAGAAATCTTTGCTATTTGATTAAAGGTTTTTCATGGTTTTGCCTACTTAATAAAAAAAAAAAATCAGCCATTGCTGGGTAATTATACAGTATAGTGTAAAGTATGCCTAATTAAACAAAGCATTTGGTATTGTCAGCCTCACAGTGCTGGCCTGGTGCTTGATGACAGACAGCAATGGTGAGAAAATGTCACCACAGCCATACCAGCATTGTGCTATCAGCCACATATGAGTGAAACGTGGATTAAAATGCTATTAACATACCAATTAAACATAGACAGAAACAAACCAGTTAAATCAATAATGCTGCTGTGTCACAGAGCCGATGCTTTCCTGTGGCTCACTTTGCCTGTCTGAGGACTGCCCAGAACAGCAACAATGAAGCCAAGATGTTTTGGATGTCAGTGGTGATGATATTTGCCCAGAACATTGGGTAACCACACCTTCCCAGCATAAACTCAGCAAAGCCATGCTGGGGGTTAAAAATTACTTTCTTTCCTAAATAAAAAGTTGTTAGATTTTTTTCTCCTTCTCTCAGAATTCATTTTTTTTTCTGTTGCTATTGGCATACATTTTATGTCTCATAGACTTGGTGTCTCTGTAGATGCTGTAATTGCTCCTTGTGGCTGAGATGTGAGTTTGGACAAGGCCAGCAAAAAGCATGAGCCATCTGAAAGGCAGATTTCATCAGGCACAACTAGGTTAGCAGCAATATAATCAGAGATATTTGCTATTTTACAGCTGAATGCAAACTGTTCCCAGGTCTTGCTCATGGCTGCCATGTCCAGCACACCCATTTCATGCTTTCTAAATTTTTCATGAATACTGACCTTGGTTTTAGGCATGCATTTGTCCATCCTAGAAACAACAAAGATCCCCATCTTCTGGACCTTTATATGTCTGTTAGTCCATTTTGTGGTATTTCAATGTAATCTCTGTACTAGGTCGTCAGCTTTAGATCAATATAAACTTGTTTCTTTTTCTGTTAAATGTAGAAGCTAAACTCCATGTAAGTGCTCTTGTCTGGACTACGAGAGCAACCCTGGAACGAGAAGGTTGGAAATGCTTTGAATTTTCCAGGTGTTAAATCTAATTTCTCTTCCTGGTCAACTGGCTTAATCCTTTAGTCTTAAAGGATTAAATACTACCTATAGTAGATCTTATCCTGATGTCAAAAGATTTCTCTGGATGGCTGGTATCCTAAAACCCAGAGGCAGCAAAATAATTCCTCTGCAAAAAGTCAGCAGTGCTTTATTGAAACCTCCATTTGAACAAGGAGGTGAAGCATCACTGCTCTATTTATCTCTTAAGACCACCTTCTTAATGGCTCTAGGCTTGACAATAACAAGAGGACACTGGATGTTTTCAGTCTGAGATTTTTCATAAGAACAAAGAAGTGATGAGATTTCCTCTTGATTCCTCATCTGAATCCATTTAAAAATACAGAATGAAAAATAATATCTCTAGTTTATTTTTTCAGTAGTGATTAAAAGAAGTGATTCTTTAAATAACAAAGGGAGAAACATTCTTTTTTTTTAACAGCAAACTGGAGCATATTGGGGGAATGTCTTCAAAGGACTACTTTTTGTGGTGTATAAGAAACCTATTAGGAAAGTTACTTTGATAGTATGTTGGATTTTGTCCAATTAATGCCCTTCAAATACATCTTGATGGAAAACAATGAGGTAAAAAACCCCAAAATCCTGTTTCCAGGTGGGCAGGTGGTTAACTGTGGCCTGTGCAATGAAAATACCACAATGGTTCTAAACAAACTTGCCCTGTTTTCAGGAGCTCTTTTACCACTGTGGTGGCCTGGTAGATGTTCTGATGTCATGTGAGCTACTGTGCTCCCAGCCAGTGTAAGGCATGGATATTCAAACTGCTTCACTCCTTTGGAGAGGAGTTAGGATGAGTTCAGGGCTGATTGCTCTTTTGGGACTGAGCTTCTGGCAGTGAAGAAAAATAAAATTAAAAAAAAAAAGTAATGAAACATTTGAGTACTAAAGACAGTCCCAAAGGTTAACAGCCTCACTGGTAAGGTGCTTTCTATACTTTGTGATACTGCAGGTTGGGTGAAGTCCCTCCTCAGATGTCTGTGGTGTGTTGAGAGTATGTTACAGGGGGACCACAGCCTGGACCTGCATCTCTTCTCTTCCTGATTCTTCATTTGGATGCTGCAGGATCAGGCTCTACCAATTAGAAAATGAATGAAGAGCCTGATTAGAGCTTTAAATGGGATTCTTGAGACTTTTGTTTGTACCTGAGGCAGTATGTATGCTGAAATTAAACAGCAACCACTTTTGGCATGCTTCCTCTGCTCATATAATCTCTCTAGCAGGCTGTGTTTTTCTTACTGTAAATCTCTCTCTTATATATATGTATTTATTTATTTATATTCAGAAACATCATGTGTATGTACAGTCCTGGGGAGTGATCATGGCAATGTTCAGCCCATCGAAGCCCCACCAAGGCATGGAAGGGTTTGATCTTGCTGCCTGCCCTGCTTCTGCCCAATTTTGGCTACTGCTGCTGTGGCTTGGGGCATTTCTGGTGGCTTACTGACCTGCTTGTGTGTTCTGTGGACCATTCTGGGTATGGCCCATGCCCATGGGAAGTCCTGGTGAAATCCTCTCTTACTTTCTCTTGGTGTGCAGCCCTAGCACTCCTGAGGAGCCCATCTGCACTACCTGGTGGCCCAGCTGCTGGCTTGGGCCATGCTCCTCCTCTCTTTCCAAACAAGTCCTCCCCAGATCCTAAAAGGACACCCTTTAAATATCATGGGTGATTTATACTCTTTTAAGTAACCTTTTCTATAGTTATATTCATGGTGATATGAGGATATTTGTCTTGCAGTAGAGAAATCAGGAAAAAAGAATAAAATTAGGGCAAAGAGGACAAGAGAGAAAAAGTGAGAAGTGTTTTGGAGGCTGGCACTGACTGAGGAGGGAGAAGGCTGCTGGAAACCCTGGCTGTGCACTAGGGGATGCAAGAGGGGAGAGGTTCTGTCTGGAAGCAAACCAGAGGTTAGAAATAGCTGCTGAGCACTGTGGTGTGTTTTCCTGAGAGGTTGAAACCTGCCCATGGAATGTTTCAGCTCGGAGGGAATGCTAACATTTTCCTGGGTTTTTCCTGTGGGCTGTGTGCTTTGGTCTTTGTGGGTCATATTTAGTGTTGGGTGGTGGCAGAGCAGTCTCTGTTGGGCTGCTGAGACCACTGGGAAATGCAAGCCAATTCAGCTTTAAGTGTATTCTTTTTTTTTATCCCCCCCTCCCCCGCCCTTTATTTCCCCATAAACTGTCTAACACTAAATTCAGCTTTTGCATGTGGTTATTACTTCATGACAAGGCATGATGAACCGCTTAGGAATTTCTGTAAGTTTAAAATTATCTTTACATTGGCCCCCGTTAAGATTTCTGACAATTGCCGTTAATCTTTAGGCTGGGGAAAAAGGCTTCTTGCTCACCATATGGACTAGACCAGATTTATCTGCTGCCTGTCGTCCTTCATGGGACAGGAGGCACATTCTGTTGAGTGATGGATCATGTCTGGATGTGTCGTTGGAAGAGCACGTTGGCATGGACACTCAGGTGACAGAGTCCTGTGCGCTTACATTTAGTCACTGTGCTTTGCCCTGTTTTACTCTTTTACTTCCCCTCCTAGCTTGGAGTGCATTTCACTGTCCTGTTTCACTGGCTCCAGGAACATCTCTGTGCTTGTGCAATATGCTCGGTGAATCTCCTATTTCCCAACTGCAAATCGGTGCAAATGTGGGCCATTAAAGCTGTGATTGACTCCAGACCACGGCTGTGCTCCCAAACCCCCCGTGCACTGTTGAGGCCTGGGGTTTTTGTTCTTTAATACTTGTGTTTTGTAAGAGCTTCTGGCAATGCCAGCAGTGCAAAGTCATTTTTGTTAATTTATTTTTAATAAAGAAGGTGACCAAAGAGGGAGAACTCTGAGCTTTGTTTTTTTCATGGATACATCCGTATTTGAATGTGTAGAAATATTTCCGGAGTGTGGTCTGCTCCCTGATCAGTTCCTTTAAACCAGAAATCCAGAGCTATGTTGCTAACAGCATGTGATCAAGGGGCTTGTACCAAGGTTGGCTGTTATTGTGAGTGGCAACTTTTCTCTTACTTAAATCCACATGGGAAACACAGCTCTTGAAATGATCACACAATCCTTTTCTCCAGGAGGCCAACGGGTCAGGAGGTGAACAGGGTGTTGTGCTCCCCAGAGGAGAACATTAATGGTTGCTTAAGTGGGATCAAAATGTGTGACGAATTTTATATGCAGCTTGTAAATTAAAAAAAAAATATCATTTTTCCCTTTCAGAATTGTGGTGTCTAGCATTGAAAATCAATTCAGATATTTATGTCCTGTAGCAGTTGATTTCTAAGCAATTAGAGGAAAACACAAGTATTTGCAAGTTTTGTGTTTTTTTCAGTTGTGTTTGCTTCTTGGATAATTTTATCCATGAAGACTCCTTTACCACTCTGTCTTGTCGACTCAGCTGAGTTAAAATTAAAGCATAAAATTAAATGTTTATTTAATCACGATGATGTTCTTAAAAACTTGAGAGTTTTCTTGTGCCACTAAAAAAGTGCTTTCAAAACTTCCTGAACTTCTTAAAATGCATCCTCAACACTGATAATTAATGAAGATATACTAAGTAATAAAGCAGCATTTAGTCTGTATTTGAATAATTAGAAATTTAAACTAAATTCTCCTAGTGTGTCGAATATGCTTAACTTTATGATAAAAAAAACAACCCCAAACCAAACCAAACTGATCAGCTCTTTTGCACAAGAGCATTTCGAACTAAACAGTGTTAACTATAATATATATATTTTTTGAGATGAATAAAATCTATTCAGTGTTCAATTGAAGACTTTTATACTGAAAATATAAAAGAATGTTAATGAGAAGGAAAACTGATTCCAACAGTGGGATTCATAGGGCTTGGTTAATTACTCAAATTGTAATTCATTCAGGTCCTCTGCCCAGGTTTCATTCTCCTTCTTGATTCTGCAGACTGGCATCCCTTCACTTTAGCAAAGCAAGGACTGAACAATGCCAATGATTTCAGGCTGTTCTCTGGTATGATAAACTTGTTCAGATAAGAATGTACTGACTTTGGATTCTGAACCAGGCTCTTAATATATATAATTCTTCATACCATATGTGAGGACCACTGGCCATGGCAAAGCAAATGAAGTGTTAATTATCCAGAAAGAGCTTAGTTCTGCCCAGTGATGGATAATGCTGCCCAGATTCAGAAATGGACTTATTTATGTGATTAAAGTTAAGCACATGCTTAATCTCATTGATCTCTAACATCAATAACAGTTTATCAATTCAGAGCTGCAATTGGTGTTGCAAACACAAAGGAAAGATGAATGGGGTCTTTGCCTTGACTTTGCCCACTGAATTTCTTGTGGACTGGGAGGTGGAAACGGCAAATGGTTATTGCTTGGAAATGGACTTGGGGCACTTTCAAATTCTTCACTATCATTGGTCTCTCCACTTTTCATTTCTCAAGGGTGAAATTTTGGTCACTAACATTTTGAACCAAATAGGTTTGGGTGGAAACTGTTTCAAATGAGGCAATGCAAGCCAAGAAATAATCGGACTGGTAGCACCCCCTATGATAGAGAATATTAAAGTAGAAATATTACAAAGGAAAGATAAAAATTCTAAGGTCGAATGTCTGCAAAGAGACAAATAGCAATAAATAGCATGCATTTGTAGCCTGCTGTAACTGGGGAAATAAACAGGAATATAATCGTGCCCTCTAGACCTGGTGCTTCTGCTCGTGTGCACGTGTCCCTTGCATACTTGGAAATATAAATGCCATGGCACCAATATCTAATAACATTTGAGTGCAAGTTCATTTGAACTGCTTAGATGAGGGGCATAAAACTGACATACAGCACTGGAAAGCTAATTTTATATTCCTGGGGTTACTTTTGAAGCCTTATTTTTTTGTTTCTGAAGTATTTCTTCTGCAGAATATCCTTAATCTGTCCTTAAAATGCACTGGGGAGGCAAGAAAATATCTTGATGCTTACCTTTTGGTTTTCAGTCTAAATTATTCTTTGACTGAGAATTTACTTTCCAAATGTTTTTTTGAGCAGTATATGTTAAGACCAGTGGTCATCTTTGCTTGCTTGAAAAATTTTTATTACCAAAGCACTGGTGCTGGAGCCCACCAAAAGTACTGTCACCTCTAACCATTCTGGCTAAAGGGCTAAAATAGTAGGAAAAAAGGTGCTCCTCACATAGTAGCTTTTATCATTGGTGAAACTGCAGTGGTGTCAGTGAACAGAAATAATCTTTGATGTTTTTGTAGTGTAGCCTCGGACATAAATGTTGTTAGGTTAGTGTTGAGACTGTTGATAACACAAGAAAGGAACCATTGCCTATCCAGCTTTAGTATTAATAGAATTAAATAAACCTTCTTTTGTTCCATGCTCTTCTAAAAAAAGATTAGAACCACTATGGTGCCATGATATCCCTTTTCAGACATGGAGGGGTGGGATGTAAAAATCCCTAGAAGGGTATTCCTGCATAAAGGTCTACTTTTGGGTGGAAGGAAGGCTAAGAAAGCCCTTTTGTAATTTTGTAATGAGTTTTTGTAATGAGTTTCATTCCTGCTCACTATATCTTAAAGCCAGTTTCTGGGTTGAGGGGTAATGCTTGGTTTTGATGACGTTATATTTTACAATGTGCAGTGTCAAGGATGCTTTTCTTGCCTCTAAATCACCAAGATACCACTAATAAACTAATTTAACTATTGGTGCCATATTTTGTGAAGGTAATTTAGGAGGGAAAGTAACACAGAAGGAATCCTGTGTGCCTCAAAGGTGATATGAGTGTCAGATTTATCGGGTGATAAGATACATTTGATCTCGATCCTTGAAAGTACAAACTAAACAAGATTGTTTGGTTCTGAACTTTTCTCACAAAGGTAGAGGCAAAGTAAAACCACCCTCTTTAACCCAAGACCTTCACAAAGGTATTTAAACTGGGCTAATCTGATGCTAATTATCAGGAGATATGTGTGGCTTTATTCTTTTTGGTAGTGAAATTGTGCTTAAATTTAATTTGAATGAGAGAGCTCAAACAAGGTAAGCAGCATATGAAACTTGGCAGATTTCTGTTCTTTACCAAGTTAGAAGGAAAAATATGCAGGTACTCAGAGGAAAGTTACAGTTCTTCTGGTTTTTATTCCTCTGCTTGCTTGCTAGTGAATGATAGGCTGAGAAATGCAACATCATCTATTTCTTTTGTGTTGTTGGTTACCATAGAGCATATGCAACATACAGCAAAACACAAACATTTCCTGCTTTGTTTTCTTGGCAGTTTTCTGAATTCAGTATTTTGGAATTAAAATGAAATAGTGTGAATCAATGTAGAGCACACAGAACACCTCGTTTCTTGATCCTCTGATGAGCATTTTTAGAAAAAAACTGCTGAAATATGCATCGTAATCAATCTGATGAACAACCAATGGAGGAGGCTTTTAAATATTTAAGAATCTCTGTGTTGTAGAGAATAGCACAATTTTTTTAAATGAGAACTACAAGTTCCTATAGACCATCAGAGGAGTTCTTCATAGAAGAATTTTGTGCCAGAAGGCTTAAGATACCTAATCCAATCTCACCTAAACTGGGTCTGAGTGGCTTGTCTGAAGTCCATTGATAATCTTATTTCAGCTCCCAGGAGTGACCACTTCCTCTTTCCTTCCCCTATCCAGTGGGACTTGCTTCTGATTGCCCTTGCAGCCCCCACGCATCTGCCTCAATTTCCTCTTTTATACTTGTAGGAAATATTTCCCTAGTTACTTATAATTTCAGCCCAGGCATGAGTGACACCTTGCTCCCTGCCAGCAAGAGCAGCACCTGGCCAGCGCCCACCCGCAGCACTGCCCGGTCCCAGAGCTGCTGGGCTTGGCATGGCTCTGCTCCGTGTGCTCCTGGGAACTCCCCAGTGTCACAGGGTAATCCAGTTTTTAAACAAAAGGCATAATTAATATTAAAACACTTGGAGCAAGAGTGTGGCTTTGTAAATAACAATTTTGTCATGAGAGGAAGTAGCTTTTGCAAGGTGGAGACTTGAACGAGGCCATATTTTTGGTGATGTTACAGTGAAGAGATTTTCTGGAAGTCTATGATTTACCTGTTACTAATACTATGCTATTGAACAAGCAGGAAGCAGCATCTGAGAACAATAATAGTAATCTTAGTTAGAATGGTTTTGATGAAAGTACACTTTAATTCACTAATTATGGCAGCTAAAAGACATTTTTACATTCATTGTTAAAATCACTGTATCTGTATTTTTACCTCACACTTCCAGCTGCAGAACTCTTTTTCTAACATGTTTTTAGTCATGTTATGCAAATGCCTGTTTAAATTACTAGGAGTATTTGTTTTCTATTTCTGCCCTGTAAAACATAATTTTAATACAAGTTATTTGTGAAATGCACATTGCAAAAGGAAATAAGGTTTCAGATGGCATTTCTATGATAATTTTACTGCAAATGTTGACCATGTTTTTGTATTTGTCTGTAGAAGGTAATGCAGGCTGTACATAAGGCATATTTCAAAGACCTAATATTGTATGTGACTAAATTAGTGAAGTAGCGCTGGCTTCCCTTTGAACAGTTAGTCTGGCACTAATCACACAGAGTAAAATAGATCACTGCCTTGCATCCATTTTGGGGGAGGCTGTGGCACACGGCTGCAGGGACCCCGTGCCCCTGCCTGGCTCTCCGTCCCCGCTGTGGGGCTCTCGGGGTGTCCCCAGCTGACACCCACAGGGCCAGGGGCGGGCTGGGCAGCAGGGAAAGGGCTCAGGGCTGCCACAGCACCGAGCCTGGGGCGTGTGTCAACAGGGGAGCAAATGCATGAGTGAGTGAGACAAGGTGAAGCTGTGCTGGATACCCAAAACCTGCCCGCGGTGCTCCGCCAGCACCAGGAAACTCAGGAAGCGTGGTGGGGCTAGCCCCACAAAAGGTGCGTGGTGATTCCCAAATCTCATTGCTACACAAAAAACTGCAATTAAAATCACGCTTTCCACTCTAGATTGATCTGCTTAATAAAATAAGGTTAGTTGCATTTAAAAAATGTATGGGCGAGTTTGCTGCATGTGGGGAGAATAAACGGATATTGCTGGCACGAGATTGCTCTTAATAAAACATCTTCATTTCAATGGCACACCGTGTTTTTATTTGGCTTCGGAAGCCTCGGAATCCAAATGGAAATTTTTGGAAACAAAAAAAGGTTTCTGGAGGTGGTATCCTGTTGTTTGTGTCTCTGCTGCACTTTTCAATCAAATGATTTGTACTAGACTGAAGTTTGACAAGCCTGCTGCAGTGTCACGAAGAAAAATCTTCCTCATGAAATCAAAAACATATAGCAGATGCATGTTTTATTGAACATTACTAAAAATAGCGCCTTAAACCCTTACTCTGTCTGTAATGCTCTTTAAGTATCTTTTGAACACTGCCTTCATTACTAAGTCTCTGAGCTTCTGAAATAATTTTCTGATTCTTTCTCTTCCACAGACCTTATTTTTCAAAGCAGTTGATGTGTGTTTGCTGCTTTGCATGCATGTATGGTGAGTGTCAGGCAGCTGATGGCTCTTCACTCGTGTTGGACGAGGTCCTGTGCCTCTGTGAGCAAATTCCAGACCCAGGATGCTGGATATATTTTGAGATTCTTTAAGGATCTCAGTAGGAGCTAAGATGAAATATTCTGCCTGTTGGTGACTCAGTGGTCACAGTCAGGGTGAGGGGAGGAGAGTTCTCACCCTGCCTGTTGTCATCTCCATGTTGACAAATGTGCAGCAATCTGCACACCTCTTTGGGCTTCTCCTTGCCTTTACCCTCTACAAAAGCAGGTGAAAGCAAGATGCCAAAAAACTGCTGGGTTTATAAAAGCAGGGCAGTCAAGAAATGCTAAGAAAGTAGGACCAGGAAATGACATAAACCTGTTAGTAGGAAATATTGAGTCAAGATTTTATTTGGTAAAATAGACAATTGAATAAATACTTTTTACAATCAAATACGTTATTGGTCTTGCATGACATTATAAACAGAAGTTGCTGAAACATGACACGCAAAGCTGCAGTTTTATGACATTGTGGTTTGAAATACAGCTGAAAATAGCAGGTCTTTGGCTTTAAAGGATTCAGCTCAAAGTTTGTATTTCTTCCCTTTCTGAAACCTTGCTGTTACTGAAAAAGAAACCAAGCACATATACTTTTCTTTTTCTCAAATCAAGTTTAATATCACCAGGGACATAAGCCTCATTTCCCTTGTTGAATTCTCCATCAAGTTGATGGGTGTGAGTTTTAGCACCATTTCTAGTATTTCAGCTGTACAGTTTGTTTTGCTTTTTTTACTTCTAGCCTTGCCTTGCAAGATGAATAAATACTGGTGTTATTAAATCACAGAATAGGTAAGGTTGGCAGCGACCACTGGAGGTTTCCTGGTCCAACCTCTTTGCTCAAGCAGGGTCCCGTAGACCACATTACTCAGGACTGCGTGCAGATGGCTTTTGAGGGAGGAAGACCCCAGGAAAGGAGAATCTATGCAGCTGCTTACCTGTATATATAAAAGTAAAGGGGTTGTATGGAATTCTGCTTTTTCTTTCCTTGTAGATTAGCAAAAGAAACCGTTCTATGTGAGAAAGAAAAAGGGCTAAATGGAAAAAACAGTTATCTTGTAGAAAGTCATGCAGCTTTGTGAGCATGGGCAGGGTGAGAGCAGTTCTGACTAGCAGAGTTTGCAGCTGTTTCTCCTGGGAGGGCTTTTGGGAGTGTTGCTTCTGCTCCCATTGCAATTTGGGATGAGTCTTTTGACTCTGATAATTAATTTATAACCATCTGATATATTGCCTACTAGCTGCCATAGTTTCACAACAAATTGTCCTTGGACAATGTGAAGGTACTTGTCCCCGTTCAGGGCTTGATATGTGCTGTATCAAAAAATTTAATTGTTGTATTACTATGCAAATGAAAAAAAAAAACACTCCCACATATCTAAACAGACATATTAGCTGGAAAATATTTTATTTTGGAGCTAAAGGGCTGGAAATAAATGACATATATACTTCAAATAAGCTTTTAAAAAACCTGTGTGTTTATTTGAAGTGACTTTTGAGCATCCTTGTAAGTATTTTTTATTAGAAATGTGTAAACATAGGAGGTCTTCTCTAGAAGTGCATGAAATTCGAATGCCACTGCCTCTGTGCTGCAGGACAGGGGGAAATGCAACCAAATTTGGATTTGCATCTTGCAGGCTAGTCTGGTTGAATGGAGCCCAGAGTCCTACTCTCCTAAGAGTGGATGATATATTAAGACAAGAGTGTATTACACGGTAAGACATTAACAATGAGTCTGAAAAGGTATTGTGAATGTAAAACCACACTGACTAAAATATACTGAGGTTAAAATAGAGGGTAACTTTACAAATCACTATTAATTTCTTTGGCTTTCATTGCAATAACATTGATTTAATTCATTAGATTTCTTTCTAAATCTATATTTCAGTTTTAGAGTTGTCAGTTTCTGTTAATGACAATTTTGCCCATCTGTTCTAACACAAAAATGAGGCTTCATGCAGGAGACATGATAGATCTCTAATAGTTGAAGAAGTAAGAATCTTAAAGGTATTTCATTTGGATTAGATCCACTCTGATGTGATTCACCCTTGAAATGAAGCTGAGTACTAAAAACTTTTAACTGTATAATCAAAAAACAAAAGTGTCATATCTTGTCATTTGGGCTCCTGTCTATTTCATAATTTACAGAAAAAATTTCAAAACATTCCCACTCATTCTCTTTCTAATGACAGAGCCATAATTTTGAGTGTCAGCATATCAGAATTCCACTGGATGTGATTAGAATAAGAATTAGTTTCTTTAATTTGGCCATTCAAGCAGTAGTATGACTACAGCAAGTCATTTTGCTAAGCCAGCCTTTGCTGCCAAGCTGGGTTACAACTTCTGCTTCAATCCAGGTTTAAAACTCCTGTTCCTTGCCCAGGTCAATCTTCTGAAGGGGTAATTTTTCAAAGCAGTGTGTGAGTCTTAAGCACACAAATCCATTTAGGAAATAACAAGATTATGTTCTGTGCACTGCTTTAAAAATTTACCCCTAATATCCTAGAGAGAGGAGCATAGTTGTTGCACATACTGCGTGTGAGGTGTAATTTAAATTGTTTTTAGTAAGCAAGTCTCTGCATTTATGCAATGCAGTGTTATTCTGGGGGAAAAAATGCTCAGCTAATTATTCAGTCTAGAAAAATAAACACATCCATTAAAGGCTTGACTACATATTAATGAATGACCTTTCTAACCATAGTGTTTTATTTGCAAATCTTCTAAAAAATTCTTTATGCATTAAGCATCTATAGAATTAGATTTTATTCTTATCACTGAAAGTTACCAAATGTACACTGACTCAAACTCAGCACATTTAGTGTTGCTTTATGACAAAGAAGATGGTTCCTATAATGTGCATCATTGCTGCCTTCTGTCTTAAACTTCACTTGAAATTCAGAGTATAGCCTGGAAAATAAGACTAAAGAACTTCCTACAGGACCAGATTTCTAATTTCTAAATACAAACTACTAGAAAATTTAGCTTTTCAATTGTAATACTTCTAACAAATTAAAAATCAACAAAAATATTATGCTTCTATGTTACCTGTTCAAGTGTATAGAATGCACAAAAACTTTAATCAAATACTCAGGTTTGCTCAGTTTTAAATTGTGTTAGTTTAATAGTTTCTATTCTGCTGTTTATATTAATGACATATTCCCATCTAAATATATTGCAGCGCTGAAAAGCCATCAAAACATTTCTAAGGTTGAATGAGTGCAGTTGCATTCATGATTTTTTAATAAAATGATCTCTTTCTATTGAACTGCTTCTTTTTTTAACAGAGATTGAGATTGTATAATATATATATACATAGTTATAGGAGCATTATAAATACAAACTGCAGCTTCATTTACTGTCTGAATATTTGCTTTCAGTTCATAGCTACACAGTGGGCTGAGAAATGTGAGATACTGTACATAAAATATGAGAGCAAAAGAAAGAAGAATAAAAAAAAAGAGAGATGGAATTGATTATTTTTTTGCATATTGATTAAAAGTCTTATTATTTGAAGAAGCAACTGATAATTTGCTAATAGTGATTTTTCCAAGGACTGATGTGTCTAAAAATGATTTTCATCTATTCTCCTTTTCCTCTTTCACAGTCCAGTTTATATTCTCTACTTTTTAATTCTTGCCTCTTTTGCAGGCATTTGATATTTGTAGTATACATATAAAAGCAGTTTGATATTGGCTAAATTTGGGCATAGTCGTGTTATGAATACGAACATCTGCAATGGAATTAAAAGCGGCATTCACCGAAATCCAAGTGCAAAGTATCCCAGTTAAGCATACGACTCTGAATGCATAATTTAGTTGCCATATTTTGTTTCTTTCTTCTGTGTAAAATGTTTATGAAGTTCTTAGTTTTATTAGATATTTAGAATTTTCCTTTAATTTTTTGCTGCGTTTTTCTCTCTGTGCTTTCCATTCCTGTTAATCTGCCTGTGGACTGGTCCCATGTAATTTTATTTTGTTTCTATTCATGTTGGATGACTAGCCAGACTATCAGATATTTAAAAAATTCAAACCAGCTGAAATTCAAGAACTTGCTATACTTGTTTGAGTTTAAAATTATTTTTCCTGCTAGCAAGTTGAGCTAGTCAAATACTGGGGCAAAAAAAAAAATCCTAAATAGTACTCCTCTTTAAAACCTAATGCCCATGAATCTTGACACTTCCTCTTGACTCCCCTCCCACACCACCGACCCCCAAAATGTTCTCTTTTCTGCTCTTTTTTAAAAAAAAATATTATAAGTGCTGTGGGAAGATTTGAAAATTCTCTGGTTGTCCCTGATAGCATCAATCTCAGCTGGGAGTTGTTCAGGGAAAGCAAACATGAGAAAACAGATCAGATGAGATTCCTCTCCTGAACTGGTGACAGTCCACAATTTGTGCATAACCCAGCTAGACAAAAAACCAGCTCTGATGTTCTAATGGTGGCTGAGCTAGGGACCAAAAGGTGAATTCTTACCATGCACATGAAGTGATCCATTTCTACCTGCAGTGCAATAGAACTCCCCCCTTTTCACAGCCACAGCAATCCAGTGCTGCTCTTTGAAGCAGAGGATGCCTTTTCTTTCTCACAGACACCTGGCCCAGCAAAGCACACGTGTTGTCTGGCTGCTGGTGGCTGGAAGGAAACACCAGATGAGAAAAGATGCTACCAAAGCTCCTGCTCAGTGTGATGTCAGTCATTTGGTTGATGATGAATTAATTTTAAAAATAAGCTACAGAAAAAAGTCTTTCAGTCTGGGAACCAGAAAGAATTTGGTGTTTACTCAGACTGAGAACTTGAGGATGAATATAAATTTTTAAATGAGCCAGTATATTGCATGACTAGTCATCAAGTTAAAAGTGGTATCACTGGGCTGCCTCAGTTTTACATTTGAAACCCTTGTACTCGCCGAAAAGCTGTTCTCAAAAACCACTTAATTTAAGGTAACCATGCATACAACTTAAATATAAAATAAAGTTTAGATGTGGTTTCATAGAAAATGTGATCTGTTTAGAAATAAATATGTTCAGTTGAGAAGGTTGAAGCATGGTGGGAATTACATTATTTCATCACAGCCTTGTGGCTTTGCCCCGTTGCAGATCAAGGGTGAATCCAGGTTGTCAAACTCATGGCACCTGACACTTCCCTCCCAGAGCAGAAGCACCTCCTAAAGTCAAGGGGATCTTCCTCCATCAGCAATTGACATGGACTGCACTTAGATGCTCTGGCTGCCCGTCTGCCAGGTGAGCTTCCTCCCACATTCAAACATGGAGGTAAAAATGGGGTTTATCAGGTGGAAAAAAGGAAAATCAGTGGCAAAAGTCCTGTAGATCACCGTCTGCTGTTTCACTCACAATATTTAATTAAGAACATCATATCTAGAATGCAAGAAAAGATGAGAAATAGTTGCTAGTACTCATAATTTTTAAAAGTTAGGAATGCCTTCAAAGGTTTGCTCACAGGTCCGTACAAAGGTGTCAATAGGAAGGCTTTATGCCATAGTGTGGATTGAATATGGTAATATGAGCTGTGCTCCTAATAGTGCTGGTAAACAGACTGTTCTAATCAGATTCAAATGCTAATATATATAAAATCTTTACCCATTTAAAAATAATAAAATATTTTGCTTCAATTAATCCTGATTGTGCTAGTAGAACATACAATCAACAATGTTATGCAAATAGTTATTTTTGCAGTTGAAATCAATAACTTATTTTCTTTGTAATGCAAAAAAATAGAAAAAGGAGGTTATTATTAATTGCTTATAAAACTACATCTTTGTGAGGGAAGCCTGCAGGTATTAATCTCATTATCAAGACTTTCCTTCAAAGTCTGTATGACCATTATTGTTCATGATTCGACCACTCAAGAAATCTTGCCATAGACTCCTATTTTGAAAGTATTTATTGGAAGCTGAATGAAATTAGTTCTTTATGAGCTAAGTAATTGTAAAGTTACATTATCCTGTGGAAAGAGATAACTGATAAAATCTGAGAATTTCAATTTTAAAACGGCTGTGCCTTGCTACACTGAAGCTATGATAACCCTCATTTTTATAAATCTATACCTTACTGGCTGCACATACATAGTCATGAAGTATCAGTTACATTCCTGATAAAATACTTTAAACATTGATTATAAAATAACTTGTGTTAACAATAAGTATATTGCTATTTCATGCATATGGTATTGTTTGTTTCATTTGAATTACTGTATCACTAATTCCTTCCCCATTTTTGTTTTATTCTCTTGAACAGCCATTGTTCAACTTGGTCGGACCCACAAATGAGAGAAGCTTTGTTAATTCAGCTTTAACGACACTCCTAACCCAGCAAAATTCTTGGCTCCTGAGGAGGAAGGAGGGCTCTTTGGTAAGACTTGGTGCATCCAGCCCAAAGGTCTTGCAGAAAATTTTCAGTCTTCTCAATTTCTGACAAGAAATGGGTAACAGCACTGAATATAGAGATAGCCCAAGCTAGGAATACAAGCGACAGGTTCTGCTCGCTAATCTGCTCTGCACAGGTCTAGGGGTCATACCCTACCCCCAGAGGGCTTGTGTTGTGGTAAGGACTTCCTGTGGCCATAGTTTCTCACAGACTTCAGGTGGCCGTGGAGTCTTCTTTGTCCCTGGCCATGTGGCCCTGTCGGTGTGTGCCCTCCACACTCATGGGAGTCATCTCTATGGCATCCCCACCATCCCCTGAGGAATCACCATTCTCATGCATTCCTGCTTCCCTTACATCTTCAGCAACCGATGAGGGGCCTGCAGTATCCCAGAAAAGGGCTGCTGGGACTCCAGCAGTGAGGCTTGGATCACTCTGGGGTCATCATTGAGCTTCTTTAGCCTTGCTCATGGTTCTGGATACACAGCGCTGATCCTGTGCCCATGCAGCTGCCTTTGAAGTCATGCCTCAGGCTGTCAAAGCAGGCTTGAATTTAATCTCCAAAATGAGGAGGTGGTTTCTGCTTTATTCCCAACCAAATTGTGAGATGATTATTTCACAATTTTCTTACGTGTTCTTTTCAGCAGGAGAAAATGGACAAATCTAGAGTGTAATCGTCATAGCTTCCATGCATAGCAGGAGTACCTAAAGGCCAGGGTGCGTTCTGTGGTAGAGACCACTGATTTAAACAGAGAAAAAAAACCCAACCACTGAGTCCTCAGGAATCCAGCACCATGCAAAGCAATTATCTATGTTCTGGAAATACGTATTTTTAAAAAATTCCATATATTTCCAAAGGTTTGCCAGATATCAGAGCAGACTGTCCAAAATGATATAAAACATCCAGCAGATAAGAAGCAGCCATTCTATTAAAAGAATATGTGTCTGTTTTCCTGCATATATGTAGGCAGTGGTGGAATCAGCATCCCTGGAAGTGTTCGAAAAGTGAGTAGATATGGCGTTTCCTGATATGGTATGAGGCTGAAAGTTGAACTTGATATCTTGGAGGTCTTTTCCAACTGTAATGATTCCATGTTTCTATCTGTGCAGAACGGCTGGGCCTGGTTTGGTTTTCATAGGAAAACATACTATTCCAAAGTCTTAACCTAGCCCCTTGTTACTCATGGGGGATGGTTTATGTAATTTTTTGAGGATGCAGATATTCATGTGCATTACCAGGGCAGGCTGGTGTTATGGGCTCCAGTGACAGCCAGAGCAAGACTGCCTCGCCAGGTCACACCTGGCACCTTTTCCATGGGACTGGTAAAAAACATCCTGGTTTCCCTGTCAGTTCCAAAAATAAAAGAAATCCAGAACCCTCCTCAGTTTATAGCCTTTTCCCAATTATCTGTTCTGGGGTGTGGTTGATGCAAACTAATCCTACTCTGGAGTGCTAAAATGTACATGGTGCAGCGCAGTGCCTCCCGTCTCCTGGGGTGTGATTATTTAATGATAATGATGCCCCCTGCAGAGGCACCTTATTGCTCTTTTGCAAAAACAATCTTTATTGAGAGGAATTAATTGCATTGTTGTTGATAGCAAGAAATAAGTTAATATTTTGAAATGATCTTTCTAGTTTGCACAGCTTAAAGGGATGTTAGCACAATTATGTCAAATAAATGACCTGCTTTGAAAGTTTCTCCATATATTAGGTCTGGATTCCAAAGCCATTCTGAATGTATGTTTTCTCTGAAGATTTGGTTTCACTGGGAGTCTTGAAATATGCTGAGAAGAGTTAATCTTTCTGTTCCATGGATACCTTGTATGGCTGCCTAAAAATTGATCTCTTCAGGGTCACTGACTGTTTTCTACTTAGAGGCAAATTTGCAGTTACACTGGATTCCCACAGCATATTTACTCTATGCAAAGTGTCTGAGAGCAACTTTTATGGTAGGGTTTTTAATTAGTGCGATGTATAAAAGCAGCGAAGTTAATAAGGATGAAATTTGCTGGTGTGCTGACTTCTGTGGAAGGCAATTGCCTCAGAGTCATGGTCATAGCCTAGTCCTAAATATCCATCCATATTATTGCACTGACACTACATGGATTCTAGAAGACACAGCTCACAGCTCCCAACTGGAAAAGATACAAGCAGCCACATATACTTTACCTACTCCTATCTACCCACTAATTTATCTCCAGAATAATCACTAATTTACTTATCTCAGTGCTAATGTTTGCTACAGTAGTTTGGGTTTTGTTTCTTACTTTATGGGAGTCTTTGCATCATTTTTATCACCTGCTTGCTTTTTTATACTAATGGTTCAGTACATCAGAATTACAGTAATAATATAGGTATATATCCATTGTAAAATGATGATTTACTGCAGCAGGATGGATGTATTTACCATGGATGCAGTGTTGCAACAAATGAAAGGATCAGAAATATGTGCCCCTGTGTCAGCATGTGTGCAGGCACACCTGAGTGTGTATGTGGGAAGCAAAGCCACATGGTGAAGTCACCTGCAGTGGTGCTTGCTCTGTGCATGAGGCTGCTGAGGAAGAGGCAGAATCCCACCCTGGGGCTGGAAAGGGCAAGCAGGAGCTCACGGGCTCCATCGCTGCCTCTGCAGCTGGTCCTGGCCAAGGTGACTCCTTGCTTCTGGTGTCCCCAGCATCATATGGGTGTTTAAATAATGAGGGGGTTGCCTGTGCTCCTCATTCTTGCTGGACATATCTCTGCTACCACCCTGGGTGAGCATCCCATTCCTGCCCCTCTGAGTGGGCACATGGTACATTCTGGAATGCGGTTTCCTAAGGAGGGAACATAATTTTGTTTCTGAGAGTCTGTGGGTCATAGAGATTGTAGGATTGTAGTTCTTGTTGGAAAGCAAAACAATCTCTTACTACAGGTGTGGGTGTGTATTTGTGTTACTCTAGTATCTTAGGGACATTTTGTTTTATTGGTCTCTTTCCAGGTGAAAATGTTCCATCATTTGTGTGCCTAAAGCCCAGAGGGGTACACTAGAGGAAGGAAACCTGGTGTTTCTGGTTAACACAGTACAGCCTCACTTCAATAACTTCTTAGGCTGCATGTATAATGCCTTCTCATCATTTTGGTGCCTGGAAAATGTCAATTTGAAGAAAGGTTTGGCTGATGACTGCCTTCAGACTGCTCAGGTTTTTATTTCCCTTAGTTTTGCTCCTATAGAAGTAGTTTCCATTTACACAAATCTAGTTTTAGTTAGGCAGTAAGACTGCCTCACCAATATACAAGCAGCTTGCCTTTCATCTGGATGAAGCCAAGATCTTGGATCAGCTTCTATGTTAAATATAAAATATTAGTTCTAGATAAACTAATTTGTGTTGTGTAAAGATTGGTCGCTTCCTCTTCAGAGGATGAATTGATATTCTAATTTTTTTTTCCATCTTTCCAGCTGGAAAAACAGCTGAACATGGAGTTGTTGAATGTAGGTTTCTTACTTTCATAGAAAAAGTATGGACAATTACATCATGCATTTTAATTATTTCAGCTCCTACAAAAAGAGAAGCACATTTGATCTGTTTTCCATTAACTGATTCAGTAATAATAGCCAGTATCGGTAATAGTAATAGTAATTAAAAAAAATATTTTCTTCTTAGATTTGTATGTCCAAGTCAGTCATTCTGCAGTGTTTTGTTTTAGTAACTTTGATAGGTAGAGAATTAAAAATCTGAAACTTTCAGGGATGCTAGGAATGTTGACAGAAAGTCAAGGAAAAGTATATGGCAAAGAGCACTAGAAATCGGGAAAAGCAGTACAGGTGATGGAAGAGATGTGATAAATAGCAAAAGGAGCTGGGAGAATAAACATTCCACAGTCTTGCCAAGAGGGAAGAGAAGGCAGGAGGGAGTGGCAGGGGGAGACAGCCCTTCCAGCATCCCAGATCTGCAGGTTTGGAGATGACAGTGCTGTGTGCATGTGAGCAGGAAACATGAAATAGAACAATCCCATATGAAGAACCAGCTGAGTCCTTGGAAAGCAAAGAAAGAAGCCTGCAACCTGAGGGAGAAGAACTGGCTCTTGACCCACCCAGGTTCTCTTGTTGGGTGTCACTGCCTGGTACCTGGTAAGTCTGTGGGAAGGAAGAGTCCACTTATGTTCCAACTGCACGAGCATTTGGGATCCATTTCAGCAAAAAAAAGCTACTCTGGACAATCTCCTGAGAGATGGTGCTTACAGGAACTAGGCAGTCCTTTGGAAAACATTTATGGTGGCCACAATTTATGTCACTGAATGAATATAAAGTTGTTAGATATGTTGCTGTGGCTTGCACAGCACTTGGAAAGATTGTGGTTTGGTTTTGCCATGTTTTATTTAGTCTGTGTTTTGTAAACTGTAGAAATCAGAGACAGAGTAGCTTTTAGAAAAAAAAGAACAAGTATTAAGGAAAAACGAAATCAACTTTTTAAAGGAATTCCCTTTAGAAGATACCTTTGTACGAAAATGTATGCCTTGTCTTTATTGTAAATCTGCATTTTTTCCTGTTGCCTTTATCTCAGATAACAAGCAAACCTGATCAGCAGTTTCTCCATGAAATAAGAATAATAAAGCTATCTCCATCTGATTTTTTGGCAGTGTTGATGGATACTGGGTATACCTAGAACTCTTCTCAGGTGGTGCTGGTAGTGGACCAGTACTTGAGTGATAGGGTGCTAAAAACCAAGAAAAACCAAGACCTTCTAAGACAGGAAGGGCTGTCCTGGGGAAAAGAGAAATCTCTCAAAAGCTGTGTTGTATACATGTGGGTTTGTTTAATGTGTGTCATATAATGCAGCTAATCTCCTTACAAAGTCATTGCTTAGAGAGCAATATGAAAAGAAATCCTGATAAAAGGCACCAGTGTAAATTTGACATTGCATGTAGCAGTCGGCTTTGTACGTTGTAATTGGAGGGGACAGAATAGTTGTTTATTCAGAGGGGAGAATGATGCTATAAATTTCAGGTATGAGATTAAAAAATAACTAGACTTCATTTTCAAATCTCCTTTCCCCTTTATTCCTCTTCCACAGTCCTTGTTCAAGCTCTTTGCAAAGGGGAATCACTGATCCTGCTCCATATGAGGGAGTGGGAAGCAAATGCAAATGGGGGAGGCAAGCGCCTCTGGACTCCAGATGTGATGCTCTGCAAGGCTCGTGTTGCCCTGTCTCCAGCAGTGATTCCTCTGCAGGTCTCATTAACCTTGTGCAATTGGGCAGGAAAAGGCCAAGAGCATGGTCCTTCCAGAGTCCTTCCACCTGCTCCAGGCTTCAGAAGAGAGCTGAGGCTGTGGGACAGGGCTGGGAATGTGCAGCCAGCCAGGGACTCTGCTGGGACCTGCTGTGAGTATTCGCACCGCGTCTGCCATGGAGGAGCTGTGCTCTTGGCTGCTGAGCTGGGCTGCCCTGCAAAATATGGAAAATGCTTTCCAATCAAGCAAGAACTCTGTATGCATAATAAACGTGTGATTTTCTGATGGCTACGTACAGCACGAATGCTGAAGAATAGTCTGTGTGCCTTGTCAGAGCACTTAAGTTAAATAGGGGCACTTTGCATCATTGTTTTGGTCTTCAAAATAAGAGAAAATTGAATGCAAAGAGCTGTAGGAAACTTTCAAAGGCACACGAGCAATTAGGAGCATAAGTCCTCTTGGCTGAATAATCACTTTGGGATATTTTTCTTTTCCTGTATCCTTAACTCCCCTCAAAGTATTGATGGCAAAATAGGGCCTGGAAAATTTGATTCCCTCCAGCTTGTTTTTTCCTGTTGGTGAATCTCTGGATGTTCCAAGCTGCTTTAGGTTTCCTCTTCTCTGCTGATGGCTACTTTTACAGGGTTGGTAAAATAACATCTAGATACTGATGAACTTCTGTTTTGCTGGAAGTCTGTCTGCAGGTCTTCCCATAAAAAGGTTAGTGTGATGGAGATTGGTATAAATGGTGCATGTCTGTGTATATAATGTCTGTGTGTAAGTGTGTATGAATATATAAAATTGTATAGAAAGAAAACTTTCCTCCTTAGGGAAACACTCCTTAGTAGTATTGGCTGAATTTCTCTTCTAACACCATCATCCAGAATTTCATAAAATGGCCAATATGGTATCCATACTCATGTTCTTCTTAGCCCCAAACCTGTCAGGAGTTATCTTTACTAATCATAGAATCATGGAATGTTTTGTAACCTTTACGAGTATACCCAAGTGTGAAAGTCTTTCTTATGAATACTGCACAAGCCCTCCATGGCTGCCTCAACAGCACAGGTGGGAGGCTGTGCTGCAGAATGGCTGCTTACATTATGCTGCTAAATGGAAACACATCATTGACACTGAAGCATAGACAGAAACTGCAAAATGTGTGAACAGTTTAAAATAGGAAGGAAAAGGAAGCGTGTTATTCTTGTTAGGCTTGCCTGTATCCCTCCAACAGAGGGTTTCATGGCACCAGAGGCAGCAAACAGATGTGTGTGTACACATGTGCGATACCAAAATGCTCGTCCAGCCACAGTTTATCCCCAGGAAAAGGTTACTGCACAATACTGGCAAGGTCAATGAGACCTTGAGTAATTATCTGCCTTGCCTGTGTCAGTCATGCAAGTTTAACCCACCCAGAGCTTCTAATT
>NC_140713.1:10697500-10770000 GCF_050655825.1 Lonchura striata | reverse complement strand
TTGTTCAATCCTATGCACGGGACTTAATCACAGTAAAGTCATATTTCTAGTATATTAGTATATCTTATAACAATGCAACAGTCAGCCATTCATCAAACTCAGTGAAGCATATTTAAGTTTTCTAGAAGCTTCCCATTCATGTGATACTGAATTCTTGAGTATTCATAGTAGTAAAAACAAATGATGCCTTTTCAGGCAGCAGAGGCTGTACAATGAGGGCTGGGTTATTTAGAACAGGAGTAATTTGGCAGACTCAGGATTGTTTGTTAGAGGCCTGTCCCACGCAGGAGGTAATTTAGAAGTCATATTTTTTAAAATAATTTTCCTATAGATCCTCCTTCTTCCCCAGCTGAATTAATTGAAAGTCAGAATAGAGACCCATTGATTATTCTGGCTTCAAGGATCATGAAGAGGTTAATTAGGGTCTGATAAAAGTTCTCTGGGGCAGGGGTCATGTCTTTGTATGCGTTTGCATCATGGCTAATACAGTGTCCCTCTGAGCCTACTGGGGCTGTGGGGTTCTCCCATAATGTAAATAATATTAAATAGAACTTCAGAAAGTATAATTTTTTTAAATGTTTGCCTTTTTAAGAGCTAGGTCCAAGTTTCTAGACAATATGAATGCAGCAAAAGGGTTGGTTTCTCATTTTGATTCCTTCAGAGGGCTGTTATCAGTGAAAGAGTTCTCCTGTACTGACATAAATGTAATCTCAGATTTAGGAGGGAGCCCTGTGCATCAAACCAGCATGCAGACAGAAATCTTCATGGTTCTTCTGGGTGTATTTAGATTTTTTTCCTCTTGGATCCAAGGTGCATGAAGTTGATGGACCTGAAGAAGTGAGTGCATCTTTCCACTTATCCCACTGAGAGGAACTTGGAACCGTGAACCTGGAGGTTTTATGGGAGACCTGCATCTTCTCCTTGGCAGTTTTCTGCATTTTTCACACTAGCCTGAGGGGATGAGGCCCTATCCATGGCACCCAAACACCTCCTGTGGCATCTGGTAAGTGCAGGTATCACAGATATTTGATGGTGGCATGGTGATGGGGAGGGAGAGTGTCAAATAAGTTACTGTAGGTGTCTGATACTGTAATTTCTTAGTGTTCCTGGTCACTCTTTGCAGAATCACAGGTTTATGGTTTATGTCCCTATGAAGAAACAAACAAAAATGATCACTGGGCTTTTTATGAGAAGTTTTGATCCTCCTAGTTCCTACTTAAAGAGAAATAGGACAGCAAGAGAAGCAAATAATAACAATCAGTATAAAATAAGAGCTAGAAAGTAGTATCTGCCTTTCCCAATGTCTAAATTTACTATGAAAATATTCCTAAAAATTCAACCTCTGCTAGCTGGGTAGGGGCAGCCTCATGCATCACTGGTCATACAGCTGATTTGTAATCCCAAAAACATAATTTGGCCTTTTAGTCATCAAGGATTGATATCTGTCCCTGCTTCATCAAACGGCTTTATTATTATTCTAGTGATTAGTGACTTTTTCCCCTGCCTGTTTCCCTCTTCCCAATCCTACAAATATTTGCCCAAGAAGCTAATTTTATCTTGATTTTCTGCTAAACTAGTTGTGTCTACTTCTCCTTGGCTCTGGTGCAAAAAGGAAATCCCCAAAAGTGAGAAGGTCAACAATTCTCAAATCAAGACTGAACCATCACCACCTTTCTTCAGATACATTCCCCATATCTTTTCTATGGCTTTGAAACAAAACACTGCAAGCTTTATTCTTCTTTGTTGTTTGTGTTTTACCCGTTCCTGCAGGTTGCAGTGTCTCTATCATTGGTGCCTGAATTATTTTGTTAGCTAGGCCACAAAGGGATTATAGATTGCATCTGCTGGCAAATTTGGCTCTTTCCTGCTTTCCTTGAAACTCCTGAATGTGGCCAATACACTGGGAGAAGACTCCCAGTGGGTCTGGCCAGCCACAGGCCCCCCAGAACAGTCTAAGGCGTGAGATAATAGGCAAAAAATCTGATGCTGGTTGTGGCTTATTACTTAAACACAAGCTGTAACTTGGTCTCTTCCTTCTCTTCTCTGCTAAGGGGATTTGAGTAAGATACAGGAAAGAAAATAAGAGTGGCATTTTCTACAGGAAATGGCCCTCACGAATATGTCTCTGTTAATAATTACAGAGCTGGTTTTATTTTGTTCAATGCACTGCCTCAGTTTTGGATCCACATCAAGAGCAGCATATGCTCTCCAAACTAAAATATGTGCATATCTGATTTTTGACAAAAAAATTATTTAATTGATCTCTTCCTACCCTCTCCTCTCCCCCTTCTTCTCTTCCTGTCTTTTTTGCCCATTTCTTTACTAATTCCATAATATAGTAAGCCCCCTATTATGAAAGAAATCCGAATTAATTTAAATACAAAATATAAAGAATTAACCTTACAGCAAAACAGATAACAGAAAAAAGAGATAGTTTTTCCCTGTCAAGTGACAGCCTTCTCGTTTATTATCATTTTAACAAATTAAGTTGCAAAATTGGCATTATTTCACAACTGTAAAAAATGTAATGACTCTATGAAATATATTGAATTTTTCAAGAACTAAAAATCCCTTAGTTTTGAAAACGAATCACTGGAAATGATCCTTAAGGATCCCAAGTTTTTTGTGCCATTTCTATACTATGCCTGCACAAACTCTAATGGCATTTGCTGCGTTAATCCTGGATATTCCATTGTTTTGGTATTTGTACTCTATTAGTTAAATACAACATGTGTGAGAAAATCAAAGGGAAGAGATGTTGTTAAAATAGGAGAAAATATTTATCCTTTAGATGTAAGAAACACTTGTCACCCAAAATAAATCTGGCTTAAACTCTTTTGAGTCTTAAATAAATTGGAAGTTAAAATAAGTTTTCAGTATTAAAACTTATATATACACTTTCTCTCCCCCGAAAGTGTGTATTTGCACATGTGCATGCACATGGGTGCATGTCTGTGTGAAAGAGAACAACATGTACTAAAATTAACTTTTCCTAAACCTTGTTTCAGCAGCCTTGGGAGCTGATATTTGGTGGGTGCCATACAAACAGATCTCAATGGTACAGATATAATCCTGTCTAGGACTACCCAGTTCTAGAAGACTGGGGATGAACTCCACCTGTAACATCTATTTATTTTTAAATTTTTTTTATTTTACTGGTGGATGTGCAGAAGCCCAGGGACAGTGCAGGGGTAGCTGGTGGGGGCAGTTGCAGAGGCTGGGCTAGGGGAGCACAGGGTGTGGGAAGGGGACGGAGGGTGCCAGCTGAGGTGGGAAATGCTGCTGTCTGATGTTCCAGCAGGATGGAAAGGAAGCCACGGAGAGTCAGAGACCCCCAGGATGGAGGCTGCTCTCTCATGAGCTCATCATAAATGTTATAACTCAAAAGTGTGAGATCTTGTCAGAAATGAGAAATATGCATGGGCGTGGCAAGAGCTACATGAATGTTTCTCCCTCAAGCTCTCTCTCTGGCCCATCTATGCATCGTGTCACTTCAGCTGTCGCTGTGCCATGGGTCACTTGCTGGGAAATTGGTGCAGCTGGTTCTGCTGCCTCGGTGTGTGCATGAAAATCTCGCAGTTTTTGCTCATCCTTGCCATCATTTTCTCTCCCCACGCCCTGCAGAAGCATTCCCAGCTAACATGCTTTTCCCAGTACCACCTCTGCTCAGGTCCCTGCCGCGCCTTTGCCTGTCCTTCGCGTACATCTGTGTCTTTGCCCTCCGAGAGAGTGCCCTTTTTTCTGTTGGCAGCCCTTGCATAGGTGCAGTGTGCTGTGCTGCCTCTCTTCTCCATCTCACTCTATTCCCTTTCCTGCTGGTGAGACCCATGTTGCTTTGGCAGAAAAACTAAAATACAGTAGTTCATCAATCCAAAATCCACTATGATGCGCTTGTCTGACAGTGGGGGTTTGGCTGAAGGTGATTTTGACTATGAGCTTTACTCTTCCTTTTCTTTTAAAGTGGAAGAGAACTGCAAGACTTTATGTCTAATACAGATTTTACAAAGGATTTTTTTAAAAGCATATCTTTATTGGTGGGCAGTATAGAGAAATTGCTTGATTTGAGAAGATATGGGGAAGAGAATGGTGCTGGTGCCAGTGCTTGTCCTCAGTTTGGAAATGGTGAGCAGTTTGTGTCTCATTCTCAGGGCAGGGATTCCTAGTCCAGAAGAAAAATGGCTGTGGCTACTGGTGTCACCAGGGCTGCTTTCCTGCAGCCTATCCAAACTGGAGGGAGGTGTGGCTGCAGGAGAAATGCCTGAGCCTTTACATTTTTTCAGATGACTTCAGAGAATCTCATGTGACATTATAAGGGCAAAAAGTTCATCTATTACAGCCATGGTAACAAAACACATCAGGATGGGACTATGACTGGTTTGGGAGGGAATCTGCTTCCCTTCTTCCTGTAATCCTCTGTTTAAATTAAAATTTTGTTGAAAATCCAATTTTAAAATAAAGCTAATATTCATCTCCTATATAAGCATTCCTCCGGAGTTTTTTTGGTAGCATAAAAACTGATTTTGGTGTCCTTGGGTAAAATCGATGTTCTTTCCAATATTGAACATGATGGTCCTTGCCCTGCAGGCTCCTGCTCTTCACACTAGCAGTGTCTGTATGCCATCAGCACTGAAAATGGCAAGTCATCTGGAAGCCCTCTGGAATCACTTTATCTTAAAAGGTCATATTTAAGAGTAAAAAAAAAATTAAATTTAATAATCCATTTGTAACTTCATCTGGAAAGGGTTGGAATCCGATAGAGAACAGACTTGTAAAGATATTTGTGCACTTCTCATTCTAGTTGAAGCAGTGATTGGTGTGCCATGTTTGTATCCCTTTTACAGCCAACCGATGCCTAAAATCAAACTAAGCCACAGCAACAGCAGAGCAAACATCAAGGTAGGGCTGATCTCGATGGCTGGGAGAGGAGCCCACGCTTCCCTTGAAGTTCCAACATCAAAGATGACGAAAAACTCCCTTCTCAATGTTCCAGTTTCTCACATCATTTGAGTATCCTTTGGCAGCAACGGTTGGCCCAAGTCTTGGAGCAGCAGCTGGTAAGTCCAGAGGCAGAATTGTGATGCCTGTGGCATCAGATGTACTGGAAACCCTTCTAAACTCTATTTTGAAGTTTCAGCATTTGTGTGGACCTAATTATAAGACACAGATTCCAATGACAGGCCGTGTGTCTGATTATGCATGATGGCAGGGCTTACACAAGGGCCGAGTGGTTACTGGCTGCTCTTTAAGGAGAGGACGTGGCTGGCAGCACGGGGAGACATGATACAGGCTTAGTCTGTGGCCAGGCCAGGAGACTGAACTGCAGCTCAGAAAAGCTTTCCTGGCTTCTGCCTTGGCTTGCTGCGTGCCATTGGGTGAGCCCCTTAATTCCTCTGTGCAAAAGTGGGCCCATGGTTATAATGGCATTGCCTGCACCTGCTTGAAGGGCTGCTGGGTGTTTGCATGTGCTGAGTCCTTCAGGGTCTCTGTGCACTCATGGAAGCACAAGCAGATATGTGTTTATATGGATACCTTTTACATATATAGTGCATCTATTATTTATGTGTATATTTATACATATACATACACACACACACACACACACACACACACACACACACACACACACACATATATATATGAAAAATTGATGCATCCACCCATACACACCTATTCTATGTATTTGCATGTGTCAATGCACCTGCAGAAACTTTTGGTTATAACTATATAATCTTATTTCACTGAGTCACCACATCAGAGGACCATTTTGGTGCTGTGAAGTGAGCTCCACTGATTTGAGTGCCTGGCTGTCAGAAAGCAGCCAGCTCATACCTGTGCACACCTTCTTGGTCATCTCGGTGTGGTCCCTGCTGTTTTCTGGCACCTGCTGGTGCAGCAGGTTCTCAGGGAGGTGTGTGCAGGCTTGGAGCCTCTTCTGACATGATTTTTAAAAGTCTGAACACAATCATTTAATCTAGTTCAGTGTAGCAGAAAAGTTCACAATTCACTCATGCCTAAGGATGTTAGTATTTAAAAATAAAGCATTTAGCTTTAGAATTGCATTAAGCATGACTAGGAAATTGAAGGTAACCTTAACTATGGAATACCTTGGGATTTGCAGTGTACAGGACTTTGTGGTGACTGCTTGGACTGTGAAGCCTTGATACAATAGGATGAATTATACCATAATTTATATTGGTAAAATCCCTCACTGGTATAATTGGTAGTTCTTGGAGCAAGAGTGAAATTGAAACTATGTCAAAACTCCGGAGTGCTTAAATATCATTTTCAGAGGAGCCAGGATGCCAGTAGATCCCACCGAAATTTGTTTATTGGATCATTTAGATGTGAATCTTCAAAGCAGTGTCTTGGAATTAAGTAACTTAAATTTCAGTGAAAATTTCAGCCTAACTGCTCCAAATTCTGTGGAAAATGAATCTGATGCTTTAGTGCTGTAAAGTTCAATGGCTCCTCTTCTGTTACAGGTGTCAGCAAATAATAATAATAAAAAAATTGAGTTGTGCAATGCTGAATCTACCAAGGATTCTTATTATACATTTATAAAATAAACCCTAATGGCTTTTTGGAGTGGTTATGGTGTAGTCTGTCAATGTATATTAAGATTACTATGATAGCACATAGCCTTTATGATAAAAGCATGCAAATTAACATAGAAATCTGCAGAACTTTGCATATTTCCCTGTAATTTAATACAAACAGATCCAGATTTACGGAACCATGTGCACAGAAATCATGTATGCACATTTTTTGCATGTGCATTGCTGACCTTAAGCAGGAGAGAGAGAGAGAGGAACAGCTCACATGGTTCAGCTCTGCACTGGGTCTGCAGCTCCGCATGCCAAATGAAACACAAGGCGACTTTTGATGGCCAAGTGAGCCATCAAAAAGGTTTTTTTAATGGAAATGCTGTCACACTCTTAAGTAGAGTACTGCTGCCAGGCATCACATCAATAATGCAAACTTTGGAAGACAATCTTGCAAACTAAATAGCCAAGAATTCAAAAGTATTTCTATAAAGAAAAAAAAAGAAAAAAAGGTGATCGTTATGAAGAGAGGGGAAAGTCATCAAGTGAAATTTAATTTTGCATTCAGATTTATTATTGCTGTCTGTTCCCAGTGCTGAAATGCCTGTTTACTTGCAAAGGACAGTTTCTTTCCATAATGAATCATAGTAACACTTAAATTAAGCACAGTAAAAGAATGGTTAATGTCATAACATGCTGACAATTTAACCTGGCCAATATTTTTATTGCCTTGTACAATAAACCTAACAGAGCACAACTTGCTTTTTGACTGGTGGAAAATCGGTTATGAACCGCCAGGGAATGACCAATTTTTCAAATGCAGCCATTCAGTCACACTATAGCCACTAATACTTTTTTTTTCCTGTACACTATTGCTGTTATAATCTTTTGAGGATATTTTATCACGGCAATAACCTCCTCAAAATCAGTCTTTACTGCAGTTAATGACTGGACAGCTGGAGCATTAACTGGCCTTGGCTTTGCCTCTAGCCATTAACTAACAAACCAGTTGTTATCTGCAGGTAACAACCAATTTCTTGTAGAATTTTCTTGATAAAGTGTCTCACCGGATAGAAGTTGTGGGTTTTTTTCCCCCTTCTTTCCTCAGCTAAGATCTAGCAAGTGTAGGATAATACACAGAGAAAGAATTGCAGAGAAGTAGCAGTAAGAGCATTGCAAAAGAAGTTAAATTACAAATCCAAATCCATAAAGCGTTGATTGTTTACTCCTGCCAGAATTTTAGTAACATTAATAAAAGATTGCTCTATTATGTCTTGGTCACTTGGGTGTGGTGCATGGGCTGAATTCAGGAGTGGACTCTGGGGGCTGTGTCACCGGGCGGTGCACAGGGTGGTCCCCTGAGAGCATCCCCACATGGCACAGCCCTCCCCAGGGCAGAGAGGGGACAGCAGCAGCTGGCTATTCAGGCACAGACTAAGAACGTGGAGCTTTTAAAGTGCCTTTCATCTTCCCAGCTGATACTGAATGAAGACACAAGTTTAATTCTGTATATGTTATAGCTTATGAAATGGGTATTATTTTTGAGGGCCTTCATAAAATTTTAGCCTTTCTGCTTGTGGTTCAAAGTTATGAAATGTTAACCTCTGTTTTGTTGCACCATTATTTTAAAAGTAGGGTTAGCAGATTCAGATGAAATCAGTACATTACCGAGGGCTTTAAAGAGGAGATCCAAAGCATCGTTAAATAGAAGCAGAATAAGTAAAATGTACAAATGAAACACCCATAAAAAGCCAAGCTCTATCATGCCATAAACAATGATGTTTTAAAACTCTTAATAGGCTTAATAACAGTTTATTATTTTACCTTAACCCTTTTAAATGCCTTATTTTTCCAGCTTTTATCGTGGTGTTTCTGAGCTGTTAATACCAGTTCTTAAATTTTCCCCTCTAGGTATATTTTCCAGGAGTGAATACGAAGAAAAAGTAAATGTAGCCATGCATTTGCTTTTAAGAAACAGAGCAGGCACTGTGCCCTTCCTGGGATAGGCTGTGGGATACTGCAAATATCTGTGCCTCCAGTACTTAGAGAGGAGTTCTAAAACTGAAGGTGACAATCCTGAATCAGCAGGAGCCTGAAGGACAGGTCAGTGTTTCCCAGGGGTCAGGAGCCTCCCACAGTGTCTGGGTTGGCAGCCTCCCTCACAGCTCCCATCTGCCCCACACACAGGGACCACGGCTTGCCCTCCCTCCACTGAGGGGTTTTATGTGTTTCCAGATGTTTCCACTCGAGTCTTTTGCAAAACATTTTATTGTCAAGCAGAAATAAAAAATTAATAACAACCAGAATTTCTAACCAGAGAGTCTATTTCAAATTCTGTTACATTTTGAAATTATTTTAATCTGGGAAGGTTTGGGGGATTTTTGGTGGTAAGGGTTGTTTTGCACTCGGAATTGCTGTGTTTTCTGTTAATATGCAAGTTGTTCTCTTTCTTTTTGGTATCCATGTAGAACTGGCTCATGCTGTGGGAGATTTCCTTTGGACATTGATGTAAGAAGAGACCCCTTCCCTGCATGTGTACTAACTACCAATATTAGTTGCAATTCAAGCATTTCTAGCAATTTGAATGGATCCAATGATTTTTAAATCATTCTTAATTTCATATGTCTACTCCTTTAATCTCTTTCAAATTACTGAAAATGTAAGGCATTCTAAACATTCCTGATCATTCTTCACTGCTTTGGTCCCATAAAGCCAATCTTTTCCAAAGTTAAGCACTTAAAAATTTGAAGTACTCCAATAAATTTAAATTGGCATATTCTGTGCATATCAATTGAGAATTATTAGAGCATTAATGCCTAGGAGTGATGGCTGAGGGCATGCAAACCAGTTCATACATTGATTTTTAATGGCTTTTTATTGATTCTGTGCTTTTTAAACTTGATACCCTTAGGTTGCCTCTTACATAGAGTTAACAGGTTTGTGATGATACACCAAGTTCAGAAGAGGCATCATTTTTCTCTTACACTTTTTCTTTTTTCCTTATAGCTTATTATTATAAATTGCCCAGATGCAGATAGCAAATATACTTGGTCAGTGGCTTTAAAAATGGTGATTGTCACTTTAACAGGAAATGGTTTGTCATGTTCCCCTGGCTTATCTGTAGATAGGTAGATTTCTGTTGAAACCTTTAAGGGTCTCTCCTCCCCTCAGTGGGAGCACACACTGCTCACCAGCAATGATGGATGCTCTAGACCTGCCCTAACAGGATTCTTAGTCATTTTTAAATGTCAATCTTAATTTGTCAGGCCAAGATATTGTACGTGTCATAAAGCACAAAGTGAAAACGCACCTTAGTACTTTTACATTTTGAAAATTATTCATTTATATTATGAATACAGACCTCTGCTCTTGCTGTAATTCCACTGCATTTATTAATACTTTGGTATTAACCTATTAACCAATACATTGTCACTGCAGCCTGCACTGGTGCTGACTGGGGCGAGCGGGTGTTGTGCTGGTGACTGCCCTCCTTTGGAGGAGGAGGAGGGCTGGGGACGGGGCCCAGGCTCGGAGGGGACCTTTTGTGGCATTCCTGGGCTGGCAGGCTGTGGAGGGGTGGGCTGGGGGGGCTGTGGTGGCAGCCTGGGGACATGTCCAGCTGATGGATCAGGAAGGCTCAGGGAAGCACCACTTTGAACCAGTTACACCACCACCCTTCCTTGGGCGTGAGATGTGCTCTTGCCAAAGCTTTCCTATGTGGGTCATAACAGGACAAGTGAGAATATTTCTAATAGATTCAATTCTTGTGGGTTTTTCAGGGCTTCTCCCCTGCTGCTGGGGCTGTGCTGTGTGAGATTTTTTGGGAGGCGGTGGCTCCAGTTTCATTTCGTGGGGAGCCAGACGCTCGCACTGCATGGCTGTGATGCTGTGGCTGTAATTCCCTTGCTGAGGCTCTGCCAGGAGCCTGGTGACCATCAGACGCAGGTGTCTCTCTCCCCCCTCCCCGAGATCCCCTCTGGCTGCGGTTAAGGCACGTAGCACTCTGAGGAGACATTAATTGCTGTTAACTGCGATGGGCGCTTCTGTATTTGGGCTTTGTTTAGGGCAAATTCCTCTGCAATCGCATTGTTAGAAGCCACGGGTCTGTTAAAGTCGGAGTTATTAGGCCATGTGCTTTCTGTGTGTTGTCATAGTCGGAACAACACCAGTGTAAACGTCTGTGCTGGGCAGGGGAAGTGTTAAGTGAAGAATAAAAACAAGCTCAAATTCCCATTTGGAAACTGCATGCCTCAACAAATACCACTGTTCATAGCAAGTTATTAGCTTCTTGGTTGTAATTCTGGTCCTTTTCTAAAGGGAGGTGGAAAAAAGCATGTAAAAGAGATTTTTGACACTTCACGGTGTATTGAATGAACAGCAGAAAGCTCCCCAGCCTGCCCGTTCCCATTTACAGTTTGGATGTGGCTGAGGTAACACTTCTTTCTCCTTTTCCACGAGATTCCCCGTGTTTTGTTGTGGCAGCACCCTAGACATCCCAGAATGTGTGTGACTAACACACTTTCAAATCGCAAAGCTGAAGCGTCCCTTTTTCTGAGGCTGCTGGGTAAGAGGCAATGGAAGAAACCTTTCTGTACCCCCAGGTAGGAAGGAGGTCTCTGCTGTGCTCACTGGTGGGCAGCAGCTGCTCTTCCTCCAAGGGTACCAAGGAGGGGAGGATGTCATGCCCTGGTTGGCAGGGATGACCCCACACTGGGGGCTGGCAGGGGTCACCTCCCTAAACGGGTGATGAGGAAGTGGGAAGTAGTTAAATGCCCTCTGGGAGGTTTAAGGGCGTGTTTGCTGGTGGACTTGGCTGAACTGAACTTCCATGTCTGTATCTGAACTGAACATTCTGAAGTTTATTACAGACCATCCACTCTGCACTGTTACTGCATGTGGCTGAGTTTCTAACAGCTTCCAAATCTTAAATGTCCCTGTTTTTATTAGGCCAGCTATGTAAGAGGGACCCATAAGAAGCCTTTTTCTCCTTCTGAATGTACAGTCATCACCTTCTTTTGTTTTTTGCTGTGTGCCTTCCAGAATTAGAAGATTCAGACTGAGAAATGTGATTTATATATTTATTTATAAGAAGCCACTCTGAGCAACAGCACATTTACTAGTTTGGTTCATTTTTATGAATCTGATTCATTGCTTATTAAACCAATGGAAATCTTTCCATTGTTTTCAGCTGGTTCTGGCTCAGAACTTCTTGGTACTTGAAAGCATTTAGTAGGAGCTGAAAGATTTGAACTTCTAAATCATGCTATATTATGGTCTTCTGCCACGCCTGTTTCTTAATTATATACATAATCCCAGTATCTGTTGCTGTGTATTTCTGGTTGAGCAGTTTCTGTTTAGTTAAATTTTCACAAGTATGGTGTTATAAAACAGTTAAACAAAATATCATCAATACTGTATTTGTCAAAACCGAGAAACTAAATATTGAGATCAGTTTTATCCATTCATTAGTTTATGGACACCGAGTCCTCTGAGGAATGTCACAAATTCCCTTGCTGTGTCTCAGTGCTAGATTTAGCATTTGGATCTTTGATTTAATGGAAAGATACATTAAAAACTGATACAGTCAGACAGGTCCCAGAGGGGAGTGCATCTATGTCGACTTTTACGTCACAGCTCTTTCAGTCAAGATTTGGCAGGAGGTCCTTCTATCCAAAAGTTGTTCTGGAATGTGCCATGCATGTTTCAGAAGCACGGAGTGTCGTTTCCCGTGGGAGCAGATCCCCTGCCTCAGCCTGCCCAGCACAGCTCTCAGGGGTGTGAGGATGGGAGAGGTGCTCGTGTCACCCTCCACACACCTTTGGGTGTTCCAGAGGGGCTGTGCAGGAGCCAGCCTCGTCCAGGGAGCACGGGCAATTCCTACAACTCTCATGTGCTGCAGAACTCTTTGCATTTTTCGCAAAGTTCAGTGTGATCGTCATTTATTCTTTTATATTGACTTTCTAAACATATTCCAGTAGCTGTCATTTCCCTCAGGAACCTTTACTGAATCCATGGATTTGGAGTTGCTATTATAACATATTACAGGACAATTAATTTGTAAGCACTGTAACCTGTCCTAGAAAGCAGATTCTGAGGAGAATACTTTTATCCTTATAATTTAATGTATCATGTAATGAAAACTAATCTATGTAGTTCAAATTCAGACATTAAAACAAGTTAAAAGGGTCAGTATATACAATAAATTTCCCTTTGCCAATTTACTCAGTTAATTTAGACATTGCCTTTTCACTTAACTCATTAAAACTTTCTTGCCAAGTTTACTTATCTGTGTTAAGGGTACAATTAATATTATAATTTTTAATTATCCACTTGGTTTTATCAGAGCCAAAGTGTTTCCTTAAGTGTGAATATCAAAATAGAGCCTATATTTTTTAAGAAAGTGAAGCACTGCAATTCCACTAATTCCTTAATAGCACAAATATTTGCGTATCTTTTTCCTTACTGTTTATACATCAATTGTTGTGTTATTTTGTTTTATTTTATAACCTTAGCATAATATACTACTGAAAGCTATTTTTTGTACTACTTAATTCTGTACCACTCATTCTGATTTATGGCATCATTTTGTTTCCAGCTCACTCCTTATCTTCAAAAGGCTTGATCCAAAACTCATCAAATTCAGAGGAATAGATCCCAATGGGCTTTGGATTAGACTAGTAGGGTGAAATTGTGGACTTCATGAAGTTTGCATTACATGTGCAGATATGCAGTACTGAGATTACTTGATAGATTTCTAATTCAGCTTCTTCTATTTAGGAGCAAGTTCTTGAGAATCCTGGCCATGCACTTGAAATTTAAGAGACCATTTTAGTTGCATATATTCATCCATTTTCTTACTATGACATTTGAGAATACATTTATTTGCCAGTTTGATTTTATCATCATTACGGAGGGCTCATGTTTCTAATTTCTCCTACAGTCTCTTGAATTGTTAATGTTAACTCCTACTGAACCCAGCCTTGTTTCCTAACAGAGGGATGCCATTCTGAACTGGTATTGATGCTGAGCTCTTAAAAGTACTTTCTTCAGGAATGACAGGTTTACAAGTTATAATAAAGGACAGCTCATCACAAAAGTATGGAAAGGTGTTAATGCAGTACCTGGTAAATAATATTACAACGTATTTATCTTGTTATTTCTTAGTTATAGATGTATGGAGTGATAGATATAGAATTATGAAATTGATTTAAGTTCTTCAGTGCAGCAGAAGCTGTTTTGTCATCTTCAGTGCGCTTGCTTTTCTTTTTCACCTGACATTGTTAAATTGAAACACCCTGGACATATCTTCCATTATATACCAGCTAGATCATTCCTGGGTTTGCCATTAACTTGATAATCCCTAGTATTCTGTCTGGCTATGTATATAGACTGCTGCACATGAGATCCACATTATTAAATAAATACAGAGGGAGTGTGTTAATATGAAACGATTGCAGCAGATACGAGTAGATAATCGTGTGTGCTACGAGCTACCTCAAAATGCATTTGTGATATATGGCTGTGCTGCCTGATCCATGGCTATTGTGCAGCTGATTAGCTGTGCTGAGAAATTACTCATTCCCTTGTATTAACTACACTGTTTAACTACACTGTTTCCACCAATCAGTATGAAGTATGCCAACTTTGTTTAGCCTGTGCACTTGTGCAATGATGAACAAGTAATGCATAAAACAAACCCTCCTACCTAATCAAACATTCCTCAGAGATTTGAAAACAGAAACAAAGGGTAAATCCATTCCTAGATTATAATGGTAAAACAAACTAAAGTTTGACATATGTATATGGAAACTATGAACACATGATATGAATATTTTTTAAACAACAACATTTTTGAATTATTAATAAATATAAAAAAAATGTTTTAACACAAAATGGAACAATTGGAAGGATATATTTCTTCAGAAGCAAAAGGATCAGGAAAGATCTCAATTGAATATAAACATGTTTTTTTCACCTCTTGCTTTCCATTTTAGCTTTTTCAAATGTCTGTCTCATGGTTGTAGTTGGAGAAGTTTCCCTTTTTTCATCCCTGAGCCTGCAGTACAATCTTCATTCTCCAAGTATATAATAAATGAAGTTTGTTAGCCCTCAGGGTGTGAAACCTGTTTTTCTCTTCTTGTCCTAGGGTGTTAGGTGTGAAGGACAGCTGACAAACAATCCTTTAGGAAGGACTGCAGAGCTATCCAGGAAAGGGCTTATATTTAATTTTGCCATATATCCTGGTTGCCAGGTTATTTGATTTTAAGATAATTAATGGATCTCTTCATGGGTATATTTTTTCTTAGTCATCAAGAAAGCTCAAAATATTTTATAAGAGTGATTTTATTGGAGATTAGTAAATATTGATGGAAGGAGATACCAGAAAGTTCAGGGAGTTGTGGACTTTATTTTCCCTTATCATTAGATTTGAACAAGCACAGTGATTGTAGATTTGAGGGGGACTGTGATGAGAGACCACTGTAGGCATTTTCATGTTGACTACACATTAGTTAGGGGCTTTCTGCTCTTCCCTACAATACTTATTGGATTTTGTGGCTGCTGGGTGAACAGATAAAGCACAAAACACTCATCAGTAGAAATGCCATGTATAAATAAAATCTTAAATTGAAACCATTATAAGCAATTCAAAGTAAAGACAACAGAGTCTTTAACATTAGGCCCTTAGGAGAAGCAGAGTGAGGGAACAACAATGCCAACTTTAACTTTGAATTCCCAGTTGTGCATTGGCTTGTACCCCAACTTTAACATTAATCAGAAGCTTCTCTGCATTTCATCTCCTCATTTGCAAAAAAATCTTTGCTGAAAGGTTATATAAAACTCATTATTTACCTGAGTGACCAGAAAGGCTCTCAAAGTGCCATTCCAAGCTCTCGGGTGAATGCTTATTTATAGTTTTTTAATAGGCATTCATTACCTGATGGATTGGAAAGACTCTTTTTGAACCAGTTCCTGTCTATTGGTTAAATACAGATTGATAACTTTTTCTTAAAAAGCTTATTATAACCCAGATAAGCTCATCACCTTTGGATTTCTAAAGTGGTGATTAGTTTTAGCTTCCAAGGGTTTATTCAAGATTTTTTTTTGGTGTAACTTGAATTTTGCCCAGTGGGCCATATTCTGGAAATTAATTACAGTAGTGCAATGCTTGCAAAACCCTGACTGAAGCAGTAAAGTAAGCCTGTTTGCACAAAGAAATACCTCAAACCTATATTGCTGCTCATATATTGGGTAGTCCAAGCACAGGGCATAGAGGAGGCAAAAGGGTGCAGCCCATTTTAAAATTCCTGTGAGCTTGGTTGGAAACACATTGTTAGGCATATTTTGATGCCTAAAAAGACATAACAAGTCCTATTCACACCTCTGTGCAATTTGCACAGTCTTTGAGCTTCACTGATTTTGCTTGGTGCATCATTCTGCTTTTGGGGATTTGCTTCAAGCTTAAATTACTGTGGAAACAGAAAAAAAAAAAAAAACCCACAGAGTTTTTACAAATGCAGTTTGGCAGTGCGGGTGCAGAATCCCCATGCAGAATACCTCGATGGGTGGCTGTCAGTGGCTGCCATCCTTTGGGAATTGAGATTTACCCCATCTCAGCTGCTCCTCCCTTGTCAGTGCCACAGGCAGCGCTCCCCTGGCACGGCTCCAGGGACGGGCAGCCCCCGCTGCTCACCCACCTCCGCAGCTGTTGGCACATCTGTGGGGCTTCAGAGAGACAAGCCCTGGCTAAAGAGGTGTGAAACAACACGGCCGTACACGCTCATGCCTTGTGATCCTTGAGGGCTCTTCCAGGGTCCAACTTGTACCTTAAAATGATGCTCTCCAACTGCATCAGCTGATGCTTAAATGCAACATGAGGAAGAAATGCAATGTTAAGGGAAAAGATCCCTTAATTTGCAATGTTCCTGGAAAATGGGTAGGTTGTTTGAATTCTCTGGGGTTTCCATATAATTCCTAACATATTTGAAAATTTCAAGCATTGTTTGCTTGTGTTTTCTATTTCTAATTTAGGGCATAAGGATACCTGTCTTTGCTTCGATCCTTTTCACTGACCACTTTTTCTTTCATCCTCTAATTTTTAAGTTAGAAATTTCCATCCTGTTAACTCTTTTTTCTCCTTCATGGGGTAAATATATGTTGTTAGAAGGAATGTTGAACACTCGCTGGAGAGAATTGTCCTTTCTCAGCTCTTTAGACAGAGTAAGTTTTCAACCATCTCAGACAATTCCTACATTTTGGTGTTACTTCCCAGTTGTTTCAGAGATGGCTTTCCTTCAAATACTTCTAATTATGCAAAGATGCTTTCCACAAAAAAAACCCCAAAAACCTCAAGTATCTTATGTAAAATTAAATAGTATCTGGAAAAAAAACCTTTTGGGTTAAGTGAGAAAATTGAAAATAAATACCTGAAGCCTTAAAGCCCCTTGAGCTTAACAGAAAGGAAATTATAAAGGTCCTAGTGTTGGTGTTCTTTGACATCACCTTTGCTGTTGTAAAACTTTGGTGGAAGTACTTACCCTAACTATTTATTGTATTACTTTTTAGGAAACCAGTTTCCCATTTGGTTGAGAAATCCTTAAAATTCTGTTTAAAATAACGTAATCAAACCCAATGATACTGTTTGCCTCCCTCTGCTGGCTGTGCAGACAGTGTTAGTTGCCTTCTTGTGTGACCCTCTCATTCTAAGCCAGCAGGTTGATTGTAACAGTCTTCATTTCAAGGTGGGTGAGCAGCTATATAGGAACAGTATTATGGAAACAGGAATTTTTTAAATATAGAAGTCTTTATTTTTGAGTCTTTAAATTATTAAAAATGTGGTTTTTATTAAAGAAGGTTCCTCTAACCTCTCCTGAACTCATATTCTGGACTGGTTTAGGTGGGGACAGGAGAGTCATGTGCAATTTCTTTGAAGAAAGGCCAGGTGCTGAGGTACAGCAACAATATTTTGGCAGGAAAATGGCAAATCAAATCCAACTGTCCAAGAGGGCTAGATATGAGCAGAGCTGAACAAATCTTTGTGTGTGCACACATCATTCAGGTGCTTTGCATTACACAGAGAGCTCTCCACCTCATCAGTTTTCAGATGTTCTGCTCTGCACTGGTGTCACTCTGTATTGATGTATATTTTTCACATACATATCATAGCCAGCTCTGTCCTTTGTCCCACTCCCAGAGCCTCTGCAATTCTCCAGGGATGTTGCCTAAATAACTTTCAAGTGCCCAGTCTCCTGTGAGGATGTGAGATAGTCCTCTTTGTTTTATTAGCACTCACAGAAAGCAACCCTGAAAAAGAACCTACGGCATAATATGGTGGAGCCTCCCTAACCACAACACCAGGGATATAATTTTGTCTTCCAGGAAATAGTTTTTCATATTCTTGGGCATCAGTTTAAGTAGAACTTTTTGGTCCTGGGTCTGTACCTGGACATCCAGAGTGCTCCTTTCAAAGAGCAGGTGCAGTGGTTGAGCTTGAGGATAGAACAAACTAAATGAGAGGAGTATAATTTTCATTAAAGCTATTTAGGGGAAAATAAAAAAATTGGAGACAGAAATATTACTTGGAATTGGTAAAAACAACTCTTGTATGCAAAGCAACAACACTGAATTTCCATCCCAGCTTTTCTCA
Organism: Lonchura striata; assembly: GCF_050655825.1. NCBI lineage: Eukaryota > Metazoa > Chordata > Aves > Passeriformes > Estrildidae > Lonchura > Lonchura striata. The sequence continues at coordinate 10,751,814 of NC_140713.1, read as the reverse complement.
GGGTGTCTGCACCACACCATGCTCTGCTGGGACACTCAGTTGCATTGAGCACAGCCCCAGCTGCTCTCCACTGCCCAGCCACCATCCCTGCCCCTCTGTGGGACCCTCTGCAGCTCCGTGTGCCCGCCTGGCACAGCCCCAGCTGCTCTCCACTGCCCAGCCACCATCCCTGCTCCTCTTGGGACCCTCTGCAGCTCCGTGTGCCCGCCTGGCACAGCCCCAGCTGCTCTCCACTGCCCAGCCACCATCCCTGCCCCTCTTGGGACCCTCTGCAGCTCTGTGTGCCCGCCTGGCACAGCCCCAGCTGCTCTCCACTGCCCAGCCACCATCCCTGCTCCTCTTGGGACCCTCTGCAGCTCCCTGTGCCTGCCTGGCACAGCCCCAGCTGCTCTCCACTGCCCAGCCACCATCCCTGCTCCTCTTGGGACCCTCTGCAGCTCCCTGTGCCTGCCTGGCACAGCCCCAGCTGCTCTCCACTGCCCAGCCACCATCCCTGCCCCTCTGTGGGACCCTCTGCAGCTCCATGTGCTTGCCTGGCCCGGGCACGGCCACGCTGCAGACTGCGCACACAGGGACCAGGAGCACAGGTTGAGCTGAATGGCTGCTCCCTGTGCTGAGGGTACACCAAACCACTGGACATAAATCACATCTCTTCAGACAAAAGCAGCCTCACCAGTTCATAGGAGCCGTGCAATTAATATGAGTTTAAAAAGAGCTGTTCTGTACCCCCGGGATGGTGTCCCTGCGGGTGGGTGTGGGCAGGAGGCAAGGGCCGTGCCACCAGGGTGTCTCAGGCCAGCTGAGGGTGAGCTCTGCCCTGCCCTCAGGCTCCCAGCCCTGTCCCAGCCTTTCTGGCAGTGCTTTCTGCCATCACCAAAGGCACGGCTGCCAGGGACAGCCCTGGCACTGTGGGTGAGGGGGAGACCCAACTTGGAGTGCACCTCACATGGCACAGGCTGTGTGTGCTGGAGCCCTGAGGGGACACGCCTTCAGTCCCACCACGGGGGAAAACCTCGCCAAAATGGCTTGTGGCCTGGTTCAGGTCCTCCCAAAATATCCCAGGCTTTCTCCAGCCTCAGCCACCAGCCCAGTGGAGACAAGGAATTGCTGTGCAGACACTGGCACCTGCTGAAGTGGCTCACATGAGGCAATCAGGGTCACCTTTGCTGTGTTCTCCAGCCGGCAGCACAGAGCTCCCTGCCAGGTGAGTGATGCACCTCGCACACGGGCCGGGTCAGATGGTGAAGGGAAAAGGTATCATGGCCTTAATTAGTGTCACACAGGACTTAAGGTGCGAAACCACAGCTTAAAAGTTAAAGACACCAACATTTCCAACACATCCTTAAAATTGAACTCTTTCCATTAAAGAAATCTGCACATTTTTTGATGCACAACACCTTAAACAAGGTGGTGTCTGACAATGGAGGAGGTTCTGGGGGGAGGCTGGGAGCCAGGAGGGAGGCACAGGCAGCACAGGGGACTGCATGCAACTGGCAGAGGAAAGGGACAGCTCGGATGGAACAGGATCTGTCAAAGCAACATGTTGGGAACACTGGAGTTCATCAATAAGGGAAAGTGGCCAAGTGCTGGGATGAGCACAAAGTAATAATCATTAGATGTCTAGGGTTTGCTGTGATCTTTGGGACCAGGGTGGAAAGAAAAGGGAAAAGTTTAAAGAAACTGTTGAAAAGTGGGATATTGGTTAGAATAGTTGAGTTAGAAGAAATGCTTCCCCAAAAAATTATTCCAGAGTCTTACCTCAGATCTCACCATCTCTTTTAAATAGCTCCTGAAGAGCTCTGACAGGCTGAGAACAGGCTCAATGTGAATTTGCTACAAGAGATAAGTCAGTGGTAATGCACTTTAAGTTGAAGTTCAGCTATTCTTTTGGATATTTTCCCAGCACTTTCTCCTCTTTATCAACCATAATTCCTGGTGATTACAGCTGGAGAAGGAGACCTGCTATACCAATTCCACATAAATTTAAATGTTAAAGTTTAAATCCTGGAGCAACAGTTGTCTCCTGATCTTCTACATTGTGCTTGTACTGAGACTTACTGCAGCTTTCACTCTTGCTCTCTCGGAGGGTATGGGAGCCCCTGTTGTGCTGAATGGAAGATGGGCACAGAAGTATGTCCTGCATAGGTTTATAAATGCTGTGCCTTTATTCTGGAAGCAGAATTTGCTCGATTCCACTAGGTGGATCTATTGAGAACATTGTTCACTCTTTAATGTAAAAAGTGTCTTTCACTTAAGGAAAAAAAAAAATTTTTTTTCTTTATTACTGCTTTACTCAACTCCTTATGTTTTTAAACCACAAAGGTGGTCACTTTTGTTCACAGAAAGCTCCAAAGCCATGTATTATTCTGTCGGTCCATAATACCTTGAAGGACTTTTTCTCTTCATCGCAGTTTTGCTTTTATTTTGCTAAGGAAAAGAATCAGTGCTGTGAGAGGGAGATGCACCTCCACAGTGACCTGGCTTTACATGCTGCTTCTGTTGTATTTCTTCCTGATGTCCATTTTGTACTCTCATTTGGATCCTTTCCTGGTGGCTGTGATTTGATGGATTTTTGCAATGACTTTATTACAAAAAGTGGCCAACGTAGGCTCCCAACCTTAGTATCTGCTTTTAATGACCAATGCAAGTTGTCTGTCATGTCTGGCTCAATGGTAGTTGACTGCTATATTGAGGATGTACATTTATCTCCTAAAAACACCCAACTTTTTACAGATTCTTATTATCCTGACCCTGTGATGATGGTAAGTACAACCTTGGTTGATCACATCTATAAAGAGATATTTATTTTGGACATGGCCCCTGGGAAATAGACAGCTTGTTCTCAAATGGGTTCTGCCTCTATTCTCTTTTGAAAGCTGGGACCTCAGAGTCCCTTTACCAAGAAGCTTTCTTAGAATCTATGCCACTGGGAAAACCTCCATCTACCTTGTCAGTTGCTGGGGTTCTGCCCAGGAAACCCCCGTGTTTGTAACAGAATTTTGAAAGGCTTTTCCCTTCTTTTCCTGTGAGAGTGTTTTATTTATGTCTTCTTGAACCATGCTTCAGCAACTTCCTTGCTGGCTGACTTGTGTTTTCACTGGCTCAGACTGCCATGTAGATCGCACCACCTGTTCCAGAGTTTGTTGAAACATTTAGTGCAAGTTTTCTGAAATCCCTTATTTAAATTCCCTGCTATTGGATGATTTCTTTTATGTGCCTTTCATTATCAATATTAAAGACCTGATGTTCTGCTCTTCCTTGAAGAAGAGACCTCCTCCTAAAGGCATTTCAATGGGCTTCTTCAGCCGCTGTTGAAAGAATGCCCAGTTGCTTATCACCTCTCTTTAGGAAGAAAATGCTGCTCACACTTTTTAAGAACAAAGGCAGGATTATTCCCTGGTCCTTCCTTATAAAGCAAACAACTTATTAATATTTAAATATATAAAGCAAATATTTCTCCCCCACCCATTGTTTAAATTACTGTATGAGCAGTAATTTATGTCTACTCTATGTCTTTTGCTACTTTCCTGTGTAGCAAAAATATTCCTCCTACCTGGACTTTCAATGGACTGATCAAACTTGAGGAGATTTGAGATATTGTCCCCTGTTATTTACATCTGTCTGAAATGAGATCTTCTAGAAGGCTATCATTCACAAAGGTAGAAATAATGGTGAAAGGTAATGTTGCCTGGCTGAGGAACTAATCTTTCACTTCTCTCTTCCTACTTTTTAAAGTTTGATAAGTCTGTAGCTGATAGCTTTTCCTCACTGAGAAGGTGCCCACTATGCTCCAAGGCAGTGCAAGAGCCTTGCAGACTAAGGTACACAATGTACATCTCCTCTGATCTTTCCCTCTGTCCTCTCTATACAATTTTTACATTGTTTTGAAGAGGCAGAGTATTCCTGCCCACTCATAGAGGAGGCACAGAAAGGAATACAACCAACTAAAGAAGTTGGAGAAGTAGCTAAGGACAGTTGAGAGCATACACAGGCTTTAAAAAGAAAAGACCTTTCCCTGGATGCAATAAAAGGAGAAAGGAACAGTAGTGAAAAATGTGGAGAAATAGGAAGGAATACTGGGGGGAACTACAGAAGTGCTGATGGTGCCTAAGAATACTCTGAATTCCGAGAGATCTTGGAGCAAGCTCCCCCTGGGCTCAAATCTGAGATTTTTCTGAATCCTAGCTAACCACTATTCATTGCTTAGGTGCTGGAGCCTGTCACTGTGTCAATAAAATGAGGAGGTCTATTGTCTTTAGAAAGCACTGAGCTACTGAGCTCATGGATCTACATTATCTCTTTGTGGTCCATCCCAGCCCAAATAATCATGTCTATGAGGTGCTGGGGAAAACAATTTTGATCAGTCTTGTTAACAGAATCCTCCCTTGACAGCACCTCTGCCTGCAAGTACTAACCCTGCTTTTCCAGATTTTGAGGAGAGTTTGACATTTTCTTCCTGTAAAGTTGAGTTGGAGGATGATTTGGACCATCTAACTGACTACAAAAAAAAGAAAAAAGAAAAAAGAAAAAAGGGAAAGAAAAAAAAAGTAAATTTGAAATTTGATTGGTGATTCACCAGTGCTGGACCACTGCTCTGCCCTCACCCTAGTGAGGGTTTAATACCTAATCTCAGTTTCCTGGGAGATGATTCTTAATCTTTGTCCATTTGAAAGTTTCTGGAGGGAAATTATTTTTCTTTCCAGAACAGAAAGAGAAGGAGAAATATTTGAATTTCTGCAAAGATCTGAGTCAAAGCCCTCATGTTCATGCTTGTTTTCACTCAAATTGTTGTTTCTAAATGAGCATCAGGCACTTACTCCAGAGGAACAGGAAATCCCAGTTAGATGTCTCAAGCTCCTTTGCTGTCAGTTGCTGTTTCACCTATCTCTAGTCAATATTCTTATCTTTGTCTTAGGAAAAAGAACCATGGGGTTTTCCTGAGTTCTCATTCTTCTGTAACTCTTTGTACAGTGCTCTGAAATCTCCTGTCTGTTGCTGATTCCAGGTACTTGATTTGGCCCCTGCCTCTGAAATGCCATCCCCTCCTATGTGGTTTGTTTTATGTAGCCCTAGGTCACAGAAATCCAAAGGTGAAATCTGATATTTTTTAAAAAAGGTATAGCTCATTCTTTTATGAGACTGCTAATAATGTTCAGCCTTGACAGGGTTAAAAGGCAACATCCATTTCCCCATTATCTTGTTTAAAAAGTGCCTTTTTTAAAGTCCATATGGCGACTTCCTTTCGACCTGCTTTCCCATCCTCGTCTCTTTGTCAGGGCTGTCACTTATAAAGAATCACTTGACTTACAATAACAAGTTCAAAAGAAGACAGAATATAATCAGTTGATCCACGAAGAATTGAAATAAAGAACACCCCCACTGCTCCAGTTATCATTCCCATAGAGATAGTGATATTATTGATGTGATTGCTATGCTAATTTCTATAGAAAAAACTTGTATTTTGGAATTTGTTCAAAGAGAATTTCAGACACATCAAATTGGAAAATGCAGAGTGAATTCCTAAACTTTTTCGTATAGGCATGGGAATCTTTTTTTTTTTTTTTTTTTTTTTAAACGTTGAATAGCTCTGAACAACTATTTATAAACTTCACTTCAAATACCAACTGGAAAAATGTTGCTAATTTTTCAGTTATTAGAGAAAGTTAATTCACTGTAGTTCTAAAAAAAAAAAAAAAAAAAAGTCCTATTGTACCTTTAGGGTTATTTATATCGCCCCCATAACCTGCAGAAGTGGGATTGGACCACAGACTCCAGAAACAGAGGCTAGGGATTATAAAAGATGTGCACATTTAAGTCCAGTGTTTAGGAAGAGCTAATTAATCTATACCCCTTCCTCTGCAATTCCATAGTCCCTCTGGGAATTACCACAAACATAAACTTTTTTTTTCTCATGGATTCCTATTTTAACTAGAAGGTTTCAGCTTGTGATGTTATGCTTTTTATGTAGTAAACTGATTTAAAATGTATGCCAGTCATCTTCAGGGAACTCATTTCAGTCAAGATGAAACTAGTCTTACCTGAATCAATGTTTTAAGTGTCCCTGTGGCTCGGCATTTTGAATAATCAATCTGTCTCCATCGCTTCTTAATCATGCGCATCACAGTCTTTTTTATTTGTCAACCCTTTCGGATCCTGGCTTTTTGTTATTAACATGCCCCTAATGTCACATGCAAGCCTTTTCTTTAAAACAAGCTGCTCATTGGTGTATTTTGATACTTTTTATTATTACTAAATCTTTTTTCCCATAATTACACCACAATCATTATATAATCCCATAACAAAGAGTCTATTGAGGCACCATGCTTTTGTCAACTATGGGACACAGAATCCATAATTGCATTATTCAGCTTCTCCCCCCCCCCCCTTCTGCTTTGTAGAAACACAACCTATTTCACCAGTCACATTTGCACCTTGTTTGCTTGGTTATATATTATTTACTAAATCGTTGCCCTGCGGATAAACCGTGTAAAGTTGCTTTAAAAAAGTTATTTGTTTGATAATTAAGTCCTGAAAACCCATCGTTTAATGATTATTCCGAACCCATAAGGCAGAGAACCTCCATGACGTTTTTCTCTAAGTTTAATTACCGTATGCTAATTTCCTTGCCTACTACGTGATTAATTAAAATCATATTTTCATAATCATTTGGCACTAGTATTGTTTTAGAATTATCATGATCCCCTAAATAGTGTATGTAAATAAAGTCGGCTCTAATGGAAAGAATCAAAATGCAACGCTGAGGACCTTTATGTGTTTGTATGCATGCGATTGGCAACATAACTGGCTTATTTACATTAAATACGCCACAAGGTTACAGTGCAGATCAACGTCACTTTATCGCTGATTACTTCTCTTAAACGCCGGAGCGGTGACTGATGCTCCGGTCCCCCTGTCCGCCAAGGTTTCCCCGGGAGTTTTTTTTTTTAGGAGAAACAGACTTTGCATAGTTTCGGGAGCAGGTAAGAAGGGCGCTTTGTGGAGCCCGGCGCTGCCCCCGGGGGCTCGGCGGGGTCCGCGGGCGCGGGCAGGGGCGGCGGGGCGCGGGCGCGGGGGCTGCGCGGGCGCGGGGGCTGCGCGGGGCGCGGGCAGCGGCGCTGGCCGGGGGGCTGCGGAGCGGCGCGGGCTCCTCGGGGTGTTTACACGCGCTCAAGGTCACGACCAAGCTGCGCCGTGTTAAATGGTTTCTTAGTTGCTAGACAGGGAGAAAAAATGGACGATCACAGACCATTCTTTGTAGATTATTATATCAAGGGTTCAGCTTTTGGCTCATCAAAGCTAAATGCCGCAAGACCTATCTAGTTGCTGTGAATTATGCCAAGACGACAATGGAGTGCTTTTTTAATGGTACAATGCATTTCACCTACCAGATAGGGGGAGTCCACGCTGAGAGATGGGGATGTCTTGTGATGTTGGGTGATCAGTATCAATGAAGGGGGTTATTCTGAAAAGAGACAGATTAAAATAAAGCGCTCTTTGCTCGGGATGTGCTGGAAGCAGTTGGGAGGGCTACCCGGAGCGGGCGGCCGCGGCAGCCCCGCGCCGCACTTTTCCCCCTCCGCACAAGAAAATGATCAAGTCAATCATGTGGACATGCTTCATTATTCATTGAACACAATCTTTTACAACGCTCCGTTTACGTGCGGGAGTTTCTTCTACGCTTTGCTTTAAATTTTAAGGTAAGAAAGACAAAGGTAAAAAGGGGGTTTTTGAGGATCCGGGAGGCTCCCGTGAGCCATCAAAGAGGCTCCAAAGTCAGTCCGGAGTATGTTTTTGTTTTTTATTTCTTTTTAATCATGGCAATGGGGCCTGCGTTTTCCACCGTGATTAAAAAAATACAGTATAATTAAATATCCATAGCAGTGACGTTTGCAAGCAGGGCTGTCAGGGGAAAAGCAGAAAATAATGAAAGGAGCGGAGAAGCCATTGAATGGCGCTATAGAACTTAGCCTGAAGAAAACCCTACGTTTTTCCTCTTTCTCTCTCGTTTCTTTTAAAACCGTTACTTTACAAAAAAGGAGCGGGCGGGCGAGGCGAGGGGAGGCGAGTGCCGGCGGCGGCCGCGGCGCTGCCCGGGGGCCGCCCGACGCCGGCCCCAGCCCGCACCGACCCTGCCCTTAACTTGCCCAGAAACTTTTTGTTTTAAAGGGTTGCTGCGGAGCAAACTTTGCTGAAGTGACTTTAAACGCGGGCCCCCCCTTCCCTCCCTCCCTCCCCCGTTAGGATCCCGTCTAATCGTGGTGTAATTTGTAAACTCCCCCCCTCTTTTTTTTTTCTTTTTTTTTTTTTTTAATCAAAGTTAGCTGATGCATACCATGTGTCAAACTTGTGAGATTCAAGTGCCTAAGAGACCTGCCATTTTGTGCTCTAATCGACCTCTTATGAATAGGAGCCGTGCATAATGCTGCGAGGAGCGTTGTGACATTCAAGTAGGCACTAAATGTCAGGCCAGGTCTCAGCCCTTTCGGGGGGAGCGGAGCGCGCCCGGCGGCGCCGCGGGGAGCGGGGAGGCACCTGCCAGCCCGCCGCCGGGGCTTTTGTCAGCGCCCGGAGAAAGTAACAGGTTAAGGAGGAAACTTAAATGGCAATCCCCGGCGGGGAGGGGGGGGAGAGCATCACCTTCCCGGCGGCGCGCCGTGCGCGGAGGGCCGCGGGGGCGCCGCTGCCTGCGCGGGGCAGCGGCCCCGCTCTCCGGCGCGGGGGCTGCGCGGGGCTGCGCGGCCGGGAGGCGGGGGGGCACCGGGCCGGCGGCGGGATTAGCGGGAGGGGGGGAGGAAGGAGAGATTCTTTGATGCTGTGTAGGAAAGAATCCAGATTTTAATGCGCCCATCTGTTGCAGTTTTGCAAATAATTAATATATATGTGTGTATGTGTGTGTGTGTGTGTGTGAGAGAGGGAGAGGGGTTGGGGGAGCGCTGCCGCCTGTGAACTTCAACGCAAAATAAAAGGTCGCGAAGATTTATGCTGTTTATCGGAGGGTCCGCGGCTCCCGCGGGGCGGCTCGCACGGGCTCCATCCGAAAAGTTAGTTGCCGGCGTGCCCCGGCGCGGCGGCGGGGCCGGGGGCGCGGTGCGGCCGCGGGTGCCGGCGCCCGGGGCGGGCGCGGCGGGGAGGGCTCCGGCCGCGCCTGCCTGCGCGGCGGGCATTGTTTCGGGGTGCGTGCGGCGGATGTGGCCGTGGCTGATACAGTGTCGAGGCGGGGACGTGATTTGTCAGATCCCCGCGTTCGCACTTGAGCCGCCGCCGGGCCGGGGAGCGGGCGCGGTGCGGGCGCGGTGCGGGCGCGGCGCTCCGCGGGCGCGGGGCAGGGGCGGGCGCGGGGCGCGGCTGCCCGGCCGCCCGCGGCGGGAGCGCTCTGCGGGGCTGTGCATTCCCTCGCCCCCCGCCCCCCCGTGCAGTTTAAAATAAATCCAACAGGGGCCGTGTTTGCTGAGCTGATGTGCCCGGCTGATACAGATAGCGGCGGCGAGCCGCCCGCTTCTGTGGAAAAAGACTATTTTAAGTGTCATAATTAAGTTTAGGAGCCTTGTTTGGGCTCATTCACTGCTCGAAATAAAAAGGACTGGCTGCTTCTAGACCCTTTCTGAAAGGGCTGGCTTAGCGCCTCTGCACGTTCGCTCGGAGAAGAATGTTTTCTTTTCTAGTTTAATATTAGAAACTATATTTTTACTTGTTTAAACCGGATTTGAATTTTTTGGAGATTTTTTTCCTCTCCCCCCCCGCCCCCCATCGCTCAAATCTTTGTTCATTGTTCATTGACTGTGCAAGGCTGCTTAAATGTACGGAGAGAGGGGGGAGGCCCCCTCGGTGGTTTGATGTTGAAATAGTAAACCTGAATGAGGAGGGTGGCTGGAAAAGTGGACATTGCAGCTTTAATTAACTTCAAGATGCTTCAGCGAGGACCAGAGCGTAGTAGTGACGTTGCCTCATAAATCTGTCCAGTACAGTGCGTTGCATTGAACTATTACAGTATCACCATCATATTGAATATTCACTACCTATCCGGGAGCAGATTTGCATAATTGGATCTTTTTTAAATGAAACTTGTTTGCAAAAACCCAAACAAAACCAAAAAAACCAAAAGCCCAAGTGAAAACCGCGGCGATCTGCATGGTTTTAAAGGGTTCAAACATATCCGAAAAGTAAGTGACCTGCATAAGTACATCAATAGGTTAAGTGCAAATAAGATGAGAAGTGCTTCTGAAAGCTGTACATTCCCTATGTGGTCTCTTGGGTTGTTTCTCAATAGCGAGATTTTTTTGTAGCCTCAGGGATTTTAGGTTTTCTGTCTGCTTTCATAACTTTTTCCCTCACAGTTGTTATACAAGGTGAGGCTTTTGTACCATGCCTGTGTACCTGTAGTGATGTTTTTAAAGGAAATAGATTAACAGTTTGTAATTTGTGCTGTTTGACTTGTATAATTATGGCTACTGTGGAAGGGAAATGTGTATTGCAGTTATATTTCTGGTCATCGAATAGATCATCACTAAATATGTCAGAATATTCAAAGATTGTTTGTGTATGTGTTTGTGTATGCTTAAAAATCGACTAAGTTACCTAAGCTGTTACTTCTTAAATCAGAGAGGCAACTGGCTTTTTAATGTGTATGTACCCCCCCCCCCCACCATTTGACGGAGGATGAAGATAACTGATGTTATTAAAAATACCAGCAATTTTTAGAGTGATTTTGTAGCTTCTGTGTAAACCCCATCCCCTCCTAACCGAGTGGCTGGCTTGCAATATTGCAGTTTTGGATCGGGCAGGTTTAGAAGTATTTTGTGAAAGCAGCTGCTGGTGTTTCGGATGCTGCGAGGGGAAGTTGTGGAGGGCATGCAGCTGAGAGCTGGAAGTTGCCTCGTGGGGAAGGGGAGCCACCTTCGCTGGGGCGAGCCGGGCAGAAGTGCAAAGTCTGCGTTCAGCCCCAGCCTTGCCCCGGCTCTCCCCCCTCGCCGAAGGCTGCTTTAGTTATGACGTCATTCTGATAGTGGAGAGCAAATGTCTCCTGATTCTACCATTAAACGCCTGGCTGATTTGCCTGATAATGATAGCATTGACGTCCTGCTCCTTGACAAATGCAAGCCCTACGAGCCCTATGAATTAACTTTTTTCCCATAGCTGGGAGCCAGCTAGCTTTACGACTCATGAATGTAGCAGCACATCTTTGACAGATTACTTTGAACCTCCTCAATTCTGCAACAAACCCCCTACTCTAAACAGCACTTCTGTTAGGTTGCTAGCAGACCCCTGGACAGTTTGGGCCTGATTTGCCAGGCTGCTGAGCATTCATCACTTCCACTGACTTCAGATGGAGTTGTGGGTGCTCAGCAGCTTTGAAAATCAGGCCCTGTGTTCAGTCAACAGATGATGCATTTTTTGGCTTGTTTGGTTTTTTGTTTTTTTTTTGTTATTGTTTTTTAAGTTAGACAGTTAAAGAGGGCTCTATGATTTCTAGTCATTATAAAAATATTTGTATATAGCTTGACTTGTTTGTCCTAGTCTGGTCTGGTTTACCCTTTCTGTTATCCTTTTTTTTAAAAAAAATTTATTTTCAATTAATCTTCTAGTGGATGTTCTGTTAATCTTCATAAGAAAAGGATCATAAATGAGTTGTTTAAAGTTTACATAATGTTGTAGAAGAAAAATGTTTCCAGTTTGGTACCAAGTGCTGAGAGATTCGATTGCTATTTCAGAACGTGCACTAGAAGAGAGTCTCGGTACAGTTGCTAAACCCTGCGACTGAGTGCACTTTCTCATGTCTTCTCTGCCTTCAGATTTTGCTCCTGACTCTGAATTTCTATCCCTGCAGGTAAATGAGATTTAATATGATGGGGTTTTTAACGTGCCAGTGACTTAAACTTTGTTTTCATGTGCTGTTACGATGATGACAATTAACAACTGCAGATGTAGGAAAGGTCAGCCTCTCTGTTACTTTTGCAGGGAATGAGCATGAAGTATTTGCAGGCTAAAGCCGTGTTTTGCAAATGATTTCCTGAAGATACAAGTTGCTGTGATGGAAACACTGTATTAAAACTCTTTTTGATAAATTGACTATGTCTTAATGGAAAAGAAGGAAAAAGAATCGTTCCACGGGCTTTTTGACTTTTGAACATATTTGAGCTCTGATTCCCAGCAAGTTGTCTGGCACTGTCTTCACTGTAGACTTTTATATAATGAAGAGGCTGTTTGTCATATTTTTGTCCATGCCAGAGGCCAATAACCCAACCCATTCATTATCAGAAGAGAGTAGCCTCTAAGTTGCAACATCAGTAACACTGTTTTGCTTGCAGCAATGAAGACAGTGCTGATATCAGAAACTGTGATCTTCAGTACAGAAAGCTGACACATTAGGTTGTTTACCCACCATGGAACCTTAGGTGACCAAAGAGATTTGCATTAGAACAGATGTAGAAAATCCACTAGTCCATTAAAATGGGCTGTGCTTATTCCCTGGGAAGCACAAGTTTCATCAAGTGTAGGAAAATCAGTAAGAAGTAATTTTTCCAAATGTTGATTTTTGCTTAAAGTTGACTTTGAATTGCACAGGTGTTTTTAGAGTGTGTTGACTAAAAAAAATTAAAAAAAAAAAAAAGACACGATTTATATGAATTTTATGAAAATGGGAACTAAAGCCATATGTAGATATATTTTTATAGTTTGAGTGTGGACAAATAAAGAATTTTAATCTTCTGATTTAGTTTACCTTAATAAGATTGCAAGCAAATCTAAATTTTAATCTCTGAATTTCTCTCAGATGCCTGAGGAGATGTATATTGGCTCTTCAAAATGCTGAAAACAGTATGATCTTGAAAAACTATTTTTCTGTCCTCCCTTTCATACCTTGTATTTCTCTGAATTGCAAGCAACTTGGAATCAGGGAAAGACAACAAAGATGAAAAAATAGGATACCTACTCTTTCTTTTATAGAAACATGAATAAACTTATTTCTGGCAACTGTAGATGGAAATCCAAATTTCTCTAGTGAAGAAACTCTAGGCACAGATATTTGTGGAAGAGGAAAAAAAAGGATGAGCTACTGAAAGCAAATATGTAAAAGTAAAATAATTCTGATGCTTAGCTGGCTGATCTCAGGGTTATTGTACAGCTGTGTGGTTCTAACTTCCAGTTGTGTGGCCGAATATGGAGTATGAACTTTCTCAGACCAAGTCACTGATCAGAATCTGCCCTTGGCTAGAGACAAGAGAAAATTGTAATGATCCGATAGATGTTTAACGTGAAATAACCGAGGAGCGTCTGTCTAAATCTGAGTGGATCACAGTAACTGCTATGACATTTTCACTCATTTTGGCAGGTTAAGCAATGAAGCCAAGCACTGAGGAGAGATTTGAAGCATCTTTTCAGGGACAGCAGAGACCCAGATCAGGAAAGAAGCAGGGGAATAGGATAGTGAAGGAGGATTTGGGTTGCCTCTGCCCAACTGCACCAAAACTGTCACTAAATATGCTCCCAAATGTAGGATTCTCTCAGTATTCTGAATTTGGCACCTTTCCCTTAAATTTAAATTTGCTCTAATTTTCAGGTGCATCTTACTAGATAACCAGATGCATCAAAAAGGCAAAAGAATTATAGAGGAGTAATTATAATTAGCCTAGTTGTCTGTGTTTTTTAGAAATTGTAAGATGGGTCCTTGAAAGCATTTTGAAGTCACTATTTTTTACAGTTCTTAATCTAAATACTCCACGTGAGATTGTTTTCTAAAGAGATGGGTTCATTGGGTCAAGTTGAACTATATTAAAGACAAACAATTTTGTTATAATCTGACTGTCTTTTAAACACAGATGAGGAAAACAGAACTAAAATAGCCACAGGAGCCTCAATATCTGATCTTTCCTCCATTGTGTATTGCAGTATTTGAGACTCACAGAACCAAAAGCAGAATTAGGTAATTCCTTACAAGTGTTTGCCACATTATGAAAAAAGCAGCGTTACCTATCCCGGTAGGACATTAACAGACAGATCTGCAGGTAGCAGTGCCTGAAAATAATGATGATGGCTTCATTCCCATGGCATGGGGCAAGCAACAGAGCTTCTTTGAACCAGCAGCTCATTTTGCATTAATGTTGAACTGTCCAGCTGCGGGAATCTTGGGCTCCCAGAGGGAGCAAGTGCTTGCCAGGAGGGTGGAAGCTGGTGAAGATTAGGCAGGGGTTATCTCAAGTGGGTACCACAGTGCCAGCAAAAGGCTGCTTGGGAAAATTTGGCCCTGTCTGAGTTTTGTGAAGAGAAGCGAGAAAGGGAAAGAAAAAGGAGAATATGAGCTGGCTTTCACTCCCAAGTGGGGTTCAGGGGAGGTTGCTGGCAAGGGTCACTATAGGACCACCTGTAGCCCCTACTCTGCCTTGGGACAACCTGGGATGTCCTGGGAGCGTTCCTGGACATCAACCTTAGGAGGGTGAGGGTGCTGTGGTGCAAAGGGGTATGTGGCTGTCCTATTCTTCCTCTTATGATAAGCTTATTTCAGCTTTTATGTGAATTTTGATATAGTTTCTTTACATTGCATTTTTTTTTTTGATAAGTGGTGTTAGAAACTTTTCCTCCTTTTTTATGCCTTTGGGATATTCTGCCACAGTCACTGTGGTTCTTTGTGAGGAGGATGGGAGCCCTGTTGAGCTCATCAATGCTACAAAGGGGTTGCTATCAAGTACCACAATCTACTCGGTCACAACAGGGCTATGTGTTGTGCTCCCTTCATAGTCCTGGCCCCTGCTGATCTGGAAATTAGCCTTGGTAACCCTGTCACAGCACTGTGTTAGGTTGCCAGCCTGGCATTAAATTTATTTTTCTAAATGATGGCATGCAGTATTAATGTTGTTTTATTTCACTCCCATAAGCTGGCCTCCATAGATTTTGCAAACATTGTTACCATCAATCTCGTCACTGGAATACCATTGGTAGATACAGATAGATGTAGATGGGTCTCTTTAATCAAAAATTTAAAGAAACATGGGTAAATAGGAAATTCAGGCAGAATAACTTCATGCTAAGTACATATGGAATAAATTATCAGCAAGGGAAGGATAAATGAGTTTGAGGGAAACCTAGGTTTGTTTCTTGAGAGAGAGCATGTGAGAGCTTGGGTGAAGAAAGCAAGGAGGTGTAAAGTCAGGTTTCTATTAACAAACACTGACATGGTGGGCTGGATGCTCATCTCCTAACATTTCTTTTGATAGCTCTGTATGGATCAGCTACATTTAATTTTCAGGTGTGTTTCCTAACACTTGTTACCTAGATCTTGTTTCTTCAGGGGTCCACTGAAATCTTAAAACATAGGATAGTGCAGCATTTTAGTTTTGGAAATAGTTTTACTCAAGGGAACGACGTGACAGTGAAGTGTTGATGAAGTGAATTAGGGAGAAACCTTTTTTTCTCTGGCATTAGTTTGTAATTGACAGATGTAGAAACTGACTTCTACTCTAGTGGCCAAGGATTTTCAGTTGGTGTGTGCCCTACTTCAGTCATATTAAAAATATAATATCATATTTTGAAAAAAACACTCACATATACTTTTTTTTTTTTTGCTATTTTCTTTCTTTCTTGTTTTTTTAGTACTATTATTTCTTCTAAGATTTGCATGAACACTGCTATGGGTTCCAGTCTATTGAATGTTGAGGATTGACTCAATGTTGGAAAGCAGCATTACTTTTGAAATTGCCGCTTCAAGTAACTTTAACCTTCATTTTGTTGGAATACATCCTGCATTTTCAGGAAAATGATCAATCTCTCTTCTCAGAGGAAAGTGCATAAAGTTTAGCAAAATTTTAATTGATTTTGATGTGATTTCTAGGATCCAATTTTCCTTTTGTTATTTCAGTCTGGGTATGACTGAGCCAGTGGATAAATCCTTTCCTTAGATGGTGAAACTCATGTGGTTCTTAATTTCACTGTAGAGTACAATGTGCAACTCCACTGTTTCCTGATCAAACTTTTTTTCCTTTCATCAGTTAATGTACAAAAATGAATCCAACTTTTTGAGTTGAAAAAAGTGCAAAGATTATAGGCAACCCAAAACTGAATTGTGCTATAAAATGACTATTTATTACCTTTTCAAAGTAACTGCTCTTCATTGATTCATTGAGATTTTGCCATAGGAGTATAATTCCTCCTAGGGGTAATAAAATAACTAGTAGAAGTTAACCCAGTATCATTATTAGTACCATTACACAGACTGAGCAATCTCCACTGCTCTAACTATTCCCTCCTTTGGATTTTACCATAAAATGCCTCTTAAAATAGCTCAGCTATTTTGAAATATTCTTTACTGTTTGAAAGATCAAATGTTCAAGCATCTTTCCTTTTTTTTCTCACTTGAACACACAAAGCTATATGCCTGTGCCTGCATAAATGGACATGCTTTGAGATAAATGAGCAATAGGAAACCCAAAACAACTTCTGGATTAGAATTTCAATCTTTTGTTTGTTTGGTAGTATCTTTGGCATGCTAGGGGCTTTCCAAATATAGGAGTACAGTTTCTAGCCAGAACTAGCTGCCATTTTCTTATTGCAGTTGAAAAATACCAGTTCATTAGTTTGCATCAACATGCTGCATCTTTGAAGGATTTCTCAGGTCCACAATTGAATTTCTGCTCGAAATGAAAGAGTTGCATCTCTGCACTTCATTATGAACTGGTGATTATGGAATGCACCTGGGTCACTGGAGAGCTGGATTCAGATCGTTCCTCTCTATCTGATTTAAGTCAGCTTTTTCAAATCAAGTTTCTCACATCCCAGGTGAGTGCTTGAAAAACACACTTTGGCTCTTCTTTTTAAGTTCCTGCTTCAGGCTATTCCAATTTGAATAATCATTTAATTATTCAGTGGGTCAGAAGAGAACTGACTCTTGGCTTGGGCACTCCAGTGTGATGTGAGAGACTGAACCCAACTGGTCTCTGTTGCAGAGGCTTGCATCCTGCACTCCTGAGCATGACATGGTGAGAGCAATCTCATATTCTTACTGTTGTCTTGCTGGCTTTTCCTTTTGAAAAATTGCAAAAAGTATCAGGTTAGTCCCAGAGGAGAACAAAAGGAAATTCTAAAATCTTCAAAGTATTTGTGATATGAAAAAATTCTTTCTTGCAAAGTTTACAATTCAACTATTATAAAAGTCAGTTGCTGATGGGGTGCATCTTTATAATCCAAAACTTTTCAACTCAAAATGGAGTTTTATGGCCATTATTTTTGTTGTGTGTTTGAACTCAATATTCTTATGTGCCCCTGAGAACTGAAAGAGTAGCTCTAGGAGGTGTGATGTGTGAAACATTAACTCCTTCTCCTGGTACTGCCTTGGACCTTGTGCAGCACAGAACTTGCTGTGGATGGCTCTCTGGGAGTACTGGGAGGAGGAAAGAAATGCTGTGTAAATGCCAATAAATGCCTGAGAGGTGCAATGGATGCTGCACTTGTTCCTTCTCTCAGGAGGAACCTCCTCTGAGGTGGAGAAGATCTATGAAACTGGCAGATTTCTCTGTCAGGATCTCTTAAAAAGCAGAGAAGAAATGTCTTAATCTGTAGAAGGGGAATCCACAAAGAGAGGAAATCCTTCTTTTCTTAGAGATAGAAATACTCATTTTGATAGCTTCTGTTTCCTCTGTCTTTCATTCTTAACTTGTCTGGCAGCACAACTCTGGCAGAATCCATGCTGTATTGGTTGGTTCCCCTCCTGGCTGCTCTGCAACAGTGATGGATGGGAGCCAAGGGAATAAATATAGCTCCGAGTTCCAGTAGTAACCCCCTGCCACACTTCTACACAGAAACTGGGAGGTCACAGGGGGAGAGGGAATGGGCAGGCTCAGGTCTGACTTCAGCAGAGAGGGTGTTTCTGTGCTCCCTGAGGAAGGGAAAGGTGCTGCAGAAGCCCACTTCTGCCTTTGTTTCCATGCAGAACTGAAGGGATCTGTAGATCTATTTTAAAAGCATTACCATTGGCTGTGCAGTTTCCATGTGAGTTTATTAAATGTGGACATTTTTTACATGTAAAAATAACTTCACCATTTTGTTATTTCCTTTTACGTATTTCACTTCGGTTGGAAAAATGAAATCAATCTAGTCAGCTTTTCATCAGTTTCTCTTTGGCTGTCATGCAGTTGCACAATGCTGCAGTGCTTGGCTAGCAAAAATGTTTACAACGAAAAATTGTTTTCAATGGGATTAAAAAAAGAACCATGGAAACATTTTTATTGGTCTTCAATTTTTGTGTGATTTGGATTTTTACAAGACCTAAACTACATCTATAATGTGGCTCTAATCTGATTTTAAGATTGTACTCTATTTTTATATATATTTGCAGGTACAGGCAAGATACTGCTACTATCCTCTGTCACATAGTACAAAAAAATCTAGCCTGAATATTTCTTTGCAGCTGGTTCAAAGTCCTTAGAAATCATGAGCACTTTGCAGTTGACTCAGGAGTTTGGGGTCACACCTTCCACCTGTGTGTAAATACCTGTTGTAAGTTGGTTTAAGCAGTCTTCATCATTTAGAACTGCTCTGAGTTGTTTTCTGATCTATTAATGCTGTGAGATTGCTACAGATGAGGTGAATCTGGGGATATGCCTGCCTTAAATACCTTTATTGCTGCTGGCACCTATAGAAATTTCACATATGGAGAATATATAAAATGAGATCCTTAGAAGGTTAACTGTAATAAAATCCTAGGAGTAAAATATTGGCTGACAGCTACCCTTTGCATCAAAACTCTTAAATTCTTTTTAAAAAGGTGTTTGTGATGAGTGTTGAGTTAGTTTGGATTTTAATTTATTTTGCTTTACAGTTAAAGTAGCAAAAGGCTCTTCTAGATGGCCTGAATTTGTGGCTATTGATGACTGCTTTATGAATATGTGGACTGGGGCAGTCTGGGGAGGCACTGCACTCTTCCAGGGGCTGCTGCCACTAAAAACAGAGAGGAATTACCCAGGCACCTTGAGCTGCTGCTTACCCTGCCTTTCTACCTTCACCCAGTGTCCCTCAGCAGCCACCGTGAACCTGCCATGTGAATGAGGAATGGGGCCCCTTGGGTACCCTTTGACAAGGGAAAGCCTTTCTCTTAGAGAAACATGAGTTTCACAGGGCCCAAGCTTGCAGATAAAAACTCTTCCAGTGTTTTTATGATCAACATTCACCACTGAATTCACTAATTGAAGACCCTAATGAATGTTGTAATGATCAGGTCTGTTACTGTCACTGATTCAGTATCTTGTTTTCAGGTGTGAGCTGGCTGAGTCAAATTTAGTTTTCTCTCTTTTAAGTGAAATCACCATCACACAAGCAAAGAAAAAAAAAAATCACCACAACCTCCCCTGCTCTATAAATATAATATATCACAGCCTCTTTCAAACACCAACTGTTGATTGGCTACTACCCATGTCATGATACTAAATCATTGACTTCAGACTATTAACCTTTTGCTTACTGAATACAACTTCTGCAGTGAACTCACATCCACCATCTAGTTAGACAGAACTTGCATTTGATGAGATAACTGTTGTGGAAAGAAACAGATTATCATGCAGACTTTTTCTGTGATATTGGGAAAGGTATTGAAATTTACAATTTACAAATAAAACCAGCTGGATGTGAAAATGGTTTACACGTGTATAATTAGTAATGTAACACAACTTTCATTCTCCTGTTCTGTAGCTGGTATAAAGATCTAAAAGTAGATTTGGTGCCTCTGTAAAAATAGTCTGACTAGTCCATGTTCTTCCACTGACACTTATGACACTTATTCACGTGCCTTTTTTAGAAGAAAACATCTCCTTTTCAGAATATATTGATGTTTTTAACCATATGAGGGCTATTTTTATGGGCATGTTTTGCTTTGATGAGGTTTTCTGTTGGGAGATCAGGTTTTTGAAGATGTCCTTCGTGTGTTTAAGTCAAATAAAATGCTACCTATAAGATTGAAAAAAACCTCTTTTTTATGTTTCTCCTTTATTAATATAGATTTACAAATAAGTCTTCAGAAAATTTTTATCGTTGCTTGTTGTTATGGCACATCATATATCTTTTGCTAATTGTGCATTCTTTTATTGGTTTTAATTTATATTGTGGAGCAAATGTATTGTCATTTAAAAAATAACATGGCACCATTTCATAATTTCTGATTTAGTAATGAAAATACCCTTGAAGACCCCATCACTTTTTTCTTCCTTTAAGATGCCAATAATGTCTGCACCTTTCTGAGGCTGGTGGTGGAGCTGAACACAATGGAGCAAACCAAAGATAAGTGAGGGAGGAGCACTGGCTTTCAGCACGCTTCCAGCTCTGTGTGTAGGCAGCAGGGCAGCAGCTCTTGGATCAGGGATTTTGGGTTAGCCACAATGCTAGGGAAGCATGACAGGGGAAGCAGGGCTGTCAGATAGAGGGAGAAGTGTTGCACTTGTCTTTTCATACTGCATTTGAAGACAACTTTTCCTCCTTTGGGTAGTTTCTTCTAATTTGAAATTGGAAATTGGTTGAACAATAAAAGGAGGGGCAAGGAAGTGTCTTGAACACTTTCTATGGTCTATTCAGATGTGTATGTGGTTTTTTTTTCACAGAATTATCCAGAAAGCATCTGTGAAAAATGGAAGTTCTCCTTGATAAAGTGAAATTTCTGCCAGGCTTGGAAGTCATTTGTACTTTGTTCTGGGTCCAAGGTTCTTCCCATGTGCACCTGCTGAGTGTAAAATTTATTCCTGTCCAGTTACTTCCATTTAGGATTTGCCCTCCCTTAAGATCGTATTTAAGTATTTAGTACTAGGACAGGTTTTTTTTTATATGTCAAATAAGGATCATTTATTCCTAAAGAACTAAGAGAGTTTAACAGCAATGTACAATCAATATGCAAAAGCCTACTAAGATAATTTGTATTCAAATGTGAACAACATTAATTCTAAACAATCTTAAGCCCTTATTTTGTCCAATGATTGCTGGACATCTAAGTCAAGGAGGCTCTTCTAACTTATTAGTTTATTATCAACAATATTGCCAGCACTTCAACTCTCCAATTAGGTAACCCAGTCACCTGTTAGGGCTTGCTGCACTCTGATTAAAGTCCATACTGAAACACTTCTTGCCTTAGCACAGGTGCCCCATCCTTCTGTGAGCAGGTGTATGTGGAGTTTGCAAAGTGTACAAGGAGAATGTAAATTATAATTATGAATAGTAATTTAGTATTTTATAAGATGCTTACATGCCTGTCTTACAATTGCATGATATGAAGACACCTATAAAAGGTATAAATACACTTTGAGGAAGTGATACAACAAGAGTAAGAATACTGTAGAATGGTCACATCTTTGTATTATAGTCAAGAGTTTTTTCCCCTTAGTTTACATGCTCAATTTTTCTCAGGAAGGCTGTATCTTAACAACATTTTCTGTAGCCAATAGGAATTCTTTAGTTTGTGGGGAAGATTGTATGTACCCTCAGCTGTGCATAATTTGTGGATATAATTTATTTAATAAGCTTTGTTTCAGATTTTATAAACAAGATGTTCACATACATGTAAGGACTGTCAGTTAAAGCTGTTCAGTGCCAAACCTGACAGGTACAATGCTATGAATCCTCCTGTACTGCTTCAGCTGACCTCATACTGAGCATTTCTGGAATAGCATTTGGTCCTGACTTAGTGTGAAAGAAGTTGTATTGCAACGTGTTTTGGTTGTTTGGCTAATACTGGGTCTCAGGTGCTAAAGCATTTCTGTGCTGAATTGGGTCTTCTGCAGTTAGAAAAAGTCAAAGTAGTGAAAAATCCTGGACACTATTCAGTTAGTTTATGAGTTAGGTGTTACAGTGTTTTGAAAACCTAGAATAAGCCATATTACCTTTTGTTTTTTAAAACTTTATCCCTGTGGTTTCCATCAGTAATCTGTGATTTCAAAAAATCATGTGTGGTCTCATAATTGTTTTTTAAATTGGCTGGAATTCCTTTAAAAATGTGGTTCAAAGGAAGAGTTGCTTTTCATACTTTAGAATAGCTGCAGTCTTGAATTACATTTAGAAAAATATGTATTAAATATAAACAAATACAGTGTTCACGTAGATGTTAATTAAGCTCATATCACAGAACTGTGCTTTTTTGTGAAGAGTAGGAAAATTCTTCTAATTTTCTTGTTCTTTCCACCAAGGCTTGTCTGGCATCATTCCAGCACACCTTCTCACAGCAGGATGGCTTCAGACACCCCAGGGGACAGGGCTGTTCCCTTTGCCCATGGCACTCCTGGCTCTGAAGCTGCTGGGTCTCTGCAGCAGGTCCTGCCAGGGTGGCCTGGCTGAGCCCTTGCCAGCTGTAGATGAGGAAGTGTGGAAGGCAGGGGACTTGGAAGGGGTTTTATACCACCACACACAGGTGATGAAGGCAGGAAATAGATGTGGGGAGTGGCCAGGACAGGCAGGAGCTGGAGTGCCACTGCTCATTCCTGTGTCAGAGGCAGAGCATCAGGGATGTAGGGGCTGCACACCACGGGAGCTCCAACTTGGAGGCCCAACTGAGGAAGAGGATTGATGAAGAAAGAATAAGAAAATTATTTTATTGTGTTCCAGGATAATGCTGTCCTCTATGTGTTCAGATCAGAGCAGCCCACAGCCATACAAAATAGCTCTTACACTCCCACAGGTTGTTCTGTTGAACTAATATTTGCTATTTTAATTTTCTTTGCAGACCTTGATATCAAAGTCAGTGCTCTTTCCCTTCTTATTGAAACTCCTGGTAAAATAAGAGATCTGTTCCAAATATTTAAAAATTAAACTTAACAGAATGAAAAATTAACATGCTAAATATCATAAGTAATGATATAAACAAGGTGCTATGTCATTTTGCTTGCTGAAGACTGAGCCCTCTTTTGTCCAAAACCAGATTATGCTCTTCATCTCTCTAATGGAGCTATTAGAAAAATCATATTGGAAGCCAGGACCTTATTTGTGATGCTCCTTCTCCTTTGGGGCTGATATTGAAGCACAGGCACAGTATAAAACTTCAGAAAGAAGGCAAATATGAGATAGTTTTAGCCCAGGATTAGCAGCTAGGACTCTTGAGTGTCATCTGAACATTGATTATTTGTCAGATAATGCAATTACATTTAATGGAGGGCACTGCTCAGGAGTTGCAGAGTTTAACTAGCACGTTTGGGTTTTATGCACTGTACCATGTTCACAGTCACAGTGGAAGCATGAGTGACATTTGACACTGTCTTGTGGTGGTACTTCTCCAAAGCAGCTGCATGTCACAACACTGAAAAACCCACAGCATGCCTGTCCTGCTCCCCTTGCTACCAAGTCTTGTTTATGTTGTCCCTGCGAGGCGGAGGCTGCCCGAGAGAGCGGTGTTGGGATGCTGTCACACGTTGTGTGCCTGTCAGGGAGGTGACACACTCGCTTCTGTGACATGTCACTTACATGAAGCCATGCAGTGCTGCTGCAGCTCGGGGCACAGCACAGGTGAGGCAGCAATTGCAGTCTGTTTTCCTCTGTGTGCCAGACCCACCAAGAGGCACAAGAATCGGAGCAGGCTTTCAGGGTTTCTGCACTCCTATTAAAAGAAGAAGCAAAGAATGATGTGCCTAAGATGGTTTGAAATAAAACAGAGAAGAATCCTGTCCCTGTCCTCACATGAACCCTGATAATAACAGGGAGGACTCCACCATCTCCTTATTACAGTGCATAAGGAGTGATTCAGTAAAATTCTTGTTTCTGTTTTCCTTATTGGCCTTATAGACCAAGAATAAATCTTGGCTCTGTTGAATAATGGGGAATTTTACTACTGAGTTCACTGGAACCAGGATTTTCTCTTTGAAATAATTGTCAGCTTTTCTCCTCCCATGGACATGGTGCAGATTTGTGTTCCTGAGTCATTCCAGTAATCCTGAGAAAAACTCTCCCCACTCAAAAAGCCTAAGGCTGGTACATTGACATGTGGTTTTCTTCAGTGGCAACACCTGTGATCTTTTCTGACCCAGAAAAAGTACCCCTGAATTTGAGGTTATCAGGCAAGCCCTAGGACATCCTCTAATGCTGTTCTAGGCAGACCTGCTGTCAGCTCTGGCTTGCCTGTAGCTGGATTTGAATAGAGTCCCTCAGGTTGTCACCTGCAGACAGAAGAACTCCTGACTCTTCACAGTAGCAGTCAGAGAAGCCCTGCTGTCCAAAGGCTCTGTATCACAGTGGAAATGCTCCATCACACAGAAATGAAAACATGATTAAGTATCTGAGCTTGGTTTATTCATGACAAGCCAGGATTTAGCTCAAGCCTTTAAGTATCAAAGAGATGGCCTTGACTCCAGTGACACTGAAGTCTCCCAAAAACTGCATTTGCATGTTCCATGCTGGAAGGGGCCTCTGAAACTATGACACAGTTTCCATGGTCAAGAGTGAAGGTGTTGCAAGAATAGCTGCCTTAGATGGGGAAATCTACACCTTTTATCTGAACTTCTTTTATGTAAACAAACAACACACCCAAACCCAGAGGAATTCAGGTAAGGCTGAGCTTCCAACACTGTCCTAAGAGTTTCAGCTGGAATTACACAGAGGGCTCCAGATGGTAACTGTGTTTTGAGTCTGAGCAATCCTAGTTTGACTGTTACTGATTGTACAAGCAGCAGTAACAGATTTCAGTAGAAACCAAAAGGGAGAGATGAAAGTCCTAACACAGCTTCTCTCCCACATGCCCCAGAAACCCCTGACTCTCTCTTGTCCCATCTGTACAACTGAGAATTTTTCTCTTTTAATGGGAAATTAAACAGCACAATCAACCTAAAGAACTGAAGTCTACAAAATGTAGATGGTTATTTGTGTGTTTAAGTTCTGAGAGAATTTTGGTAATTATGCGCATGGTTTTGAAATCCTGAGGATGTCTAGCAGTGGCAAAGCATGTGGATGAGCAACTGCTGTGGTGCATGCAGATAATTCATATTTTCATAGGGCTTGATAGTCAGCATGGGAGTAATCTCAGACTTGGCTAATGAAAGTGGCTGCACCTGGGTGAGATCCTGCTGGAAGCTTTTCTCTGTCAAAGATACTTATGTGTGGGTGCTTCCTACTTTATCAACCTCGTCCCTTCCTTGTGCCCTTAGGCTCAGTTGCATTAAGGAACTGAAACACTTGAGATCATCACTGTTTTGGCAAAAGCTGGCTCTGCATAAATGTGAATGTCTCTGAAGGCTGCTCTTGCATGCAAAGTTATTTGGTTATTTGAAAATGTTTTTTAATCTAGTAGCTGAATCATTGCCTTCGTAAGCTCTAGTTTAAGTTCTGTGTAGGTTTTATTGATAATAGCATGGCTTTACATTTTTCTTCTCAGCTCTGCCTACATTCAGCTGGTGGCTTCCATATTGACAGATAAGTTGGACGTTGATCCCATGATAGTTGCCCCTTGGTGGAAAGATTCTAAAATCAGTGAGACCTGATGGAACACCAGGCACCCTGTACAAATGAAAATGTGCCGTCCTCAGCTGTCAGTGCAGTTTGCAGAGAAATGAGCACATGACAGCAATTTGAATGTTGAACCTTCTTTAATTCAACACATCATTTGGTTTCAAAATAGTTAAGTAAATTGTATTTAAATAATTGTAAACATTCCAAATAGTAATCCAAAACAAATTGTACTTTGCATAATCGTAACTTAGGAACAAAATATTGAAATATAAATCAAGGAAGAATGAAAAAAATAGGTAAACAAAGAAAGTACATTTAAATTTGTTCATATACTTATCCTTTCTAGATATTTGACAGTTTTTTATTGCAGTTATTTAAGGTAATATGTAAAATTTCAGACTAGTATGGGTTAAAAATACTTAATATATTTTGTTACTCTCTTCCTTTGAATATTTTTTTTCTGAAACTTGAAAGCTGTGTGCAGTATGACTTTTGCAGTGCAAAAGGCTTTTCATTCCATAAAGTGCCTAGAAATTCGTTATGTGATCAGTTATATAAATAGGCTTATTGTTTAGCATGTGTCTAAAATGAAGCCTGTCCTGTAGCCATTTTTTTCCCTCTTATTAAATTTTTAAAGACACATATTTCAAACCCAAACAAACCAGTTCCAAAGGGTTTAATTTTCTTCTGTTTCTCCCAAATTGTACAGTATGTTCTAACAATTTAGGCTCCAGTTTGGCTAGTGGGGAGTCTTTCATTATAAAGCATGCTGTAGCAAAACATGTATTTTTTGTTAAGAAATAGTGAATGATATAAGAATTGTAAAGGACATCTACAGCATAATGACACTTATATGTTTTTCAAAGGAAAATGCAAACAATAGGTAGAAGGAAGTAAAATCAATAAAAGGACATTGTATGAATATATCTGGTCCATTAGTTACAGCGAAATCCATTCTGTTCAATCTGAAATCACATTCAGCTTATGAGGTGGATAAATAAAAATGTTAGGTCCCAGTTATGTAGTTCTTTCTCCTTTTGAGCTTAATGGCAACTTTGGATGAAATGGGACATCAGGATTAAAGCCCAAGTTAATCATTGTGCAGCACGATTTTCATCACCCTTGCTTCCAGATAGGTTATTTCTACCAAGTAAAATCATTGAGGACTGTTTTCATTGTATGCTTAGCTACTGTTCCTGTGTTACAGGGGGAAAAAAAAAAGTCAGGAGTAGAGTATCCTTCAGCTATGCAATGGAAATTCACATGCAACTGTCCAGTTTTCTACCTGAAGGAGTCTGCTGGAAGTTTGCTTATTTAACTTCAGTCCTTCCTTCCTCCTGTTGAAACCATTGTGGTGTTTGGATAGAAAGGTGAGAAGTTGCAGGTCTGCTGCTCCCCCAAACCTTACAATTTACTAGGGACAACTGATTTCCTCAACAGGATTTCTGATCCCCCTGTGCCAATTGTTGGCTGATTAAGGTCAATGATAGCACTTATTCAGTACTTTTATCGACTTGGATCATGTGATAGAAGTGATTGATTTAAGCACAGGATTGCTAATTTTCTATTGTAGCCATTTCTTCAACAGAGCCAGGTTTTACATTATCAGGAGTTATTTATTCTGTATTTAAAAGCAATCCATTTTTTCCCCTTACAGGTAGGAGTGCCATTGCATGCATTCAGAATTACATATTTCACTTGTGGGAGATGTTTTTGCCAATGTCGGATGTACCCTTTGTTTCCAGAGATCTTTGGATAGGCTGGGATTTCAAATAGCAGATAATAACATGCAGTGTGTATTATTGATGTTGTCTTAATTGTCTTATTGACAACTCACTTGCACTTGAAGAGGCATGCTAATATCAGACATTTTATGATATTGCATATATTTTCATGACTGGAAGCCATAGCTACAAAATGATTTTAAAAGCATGCAAATATGACTCATTAAAACATGTAGAATTTTAAAAATGCATATTTGGGTCCACATTCAGCATCACCACTGTTTGCTTTATTTAATCCAGGCTCTCTCTTTCCTTTACTAGTCCCTAATTAAGCTACTCATCGATATTTAGCATGGAATTGGCTCCAAAGCAAAGTGCCATGCACCACTACCATTACCTGAAAAAAAAGAGCTTAAAGGAATAGCAAATTATATGCCTGCAAGATACAAGAAGATGGTCATATAAAGGGAAAATACAAGTTATTTGCTTCTCCAGTGGCAAGGAGGGATGTTGAAGAGAGCATACATTGCATGAAGCTTAAAATTACAAAAATCTAGTTATAAGTTTACTAATTGTGGCTACTAATTTGCTTTTGGTGAAGTAGGTTCATTAAGATGTTGGAATAGTTTAGTTATTGCTGGTCTCTTCTAAAGACTTGTGAATTAACTTGTGACATTCTGAAAATTTAAAATCAATAAAAATAAAGATACAGTATGTATCAGCATCAGCTGACAGATGTAGACAAGTATTAAAGAAAATCTCTTGCTGAGAATGATTGTAGCCTGAAATATTCTACGTATTAATGATTCAAGCATATTTTAGATTTCTCCTTTAGAAAACCTCCAGACTGGACATCTGAGTCTCTTAATGTGTCTGTCAGGGTGAAAGGACCAGTTGCTGATGTTACTTCTGGCAACAGAGTCTTCTGGGTGCTGGTTTCCTTTGTTGCTCATAAGGACTCCATCAGGGGCTGTTAATATTCAGTCCTGTTTGGAACATGAACCCCTGTATTCCTGTATTGCTAGGAAACATGCATAGGCAGAATTTAATGTAAACTCTGCGTGTCCTTTCCACCCCAGACTTTTCTGCCTCATGTTATTGTAGTGGATTTGCTCTAGAATATTCAGTGGAAGGAGATGAGTTTTCAGGTTGGCTTACTCCTCCTAGTTTAAAAATCTTTTGTCATGGAGTAACTTGAGCTTCTATCTATCTTTATTCACTGATACCTTGCCATTTTTTCCTTCAGATTTTTTTTCTCCTGTAATACTGAAGTGATTATGAAGAAATACAAATAATACTTTTAAAAATCAGCAATTGTTTGCACCTGTCTTCTAGTTCCCTTCAGCATGTATTGCATTACTTTTGCAATTAATCTCTGTCATGCATCTTGAGGCCAAAGAACTTGGAATTCTCTTTTCTAAATGGGCCTCTGTGATCAGGTGTTTCATTAAGGATCTTAGTGACCTTCTAAGTTTTTGCCACATTTATACCACTTCAATTTCACCTCAATAAATCAGAGGAAAGTCTAACTCTTGGTATTTCTGTAAGTGGGCAAATGAAGGAATTTTATATCAGATGTAAATTTATAGCATTGAATTGTTTTTATGTGCTGAAGTGCCCTTTTAGATAAATAATATAGATCTGGGGGCAAATTCTGTCTGGTGGAATTGATAACTGATAAAATCTGGCTCTAAAGTATCTGAACCCAAAGGTTTCATCATTGATCTCTAGGTTCTTGTACCATGGTTTCTTTCCACCTGTGCCTTTTTCTTTTTTTTTTTTTTTTTCCACAGAGGGAAAAGAGAAGTTGCGGGGGGAACAGGGAATGACAAAGGTTCCCTATAAACCCTAGTGGCACACTTTTGGGTGCACAGCATCCACAGAAGTAGTTTCCAGTAGGCAGTGGTGATAAACAGCTTAGAAGTGACCTCTGCATAGTGTTACCCTGCATTGTGAGCGTGTGGATTGGCTCTGTCTGAGGATCTTGTGCTTGATTTCTAAAATAGATCAAGTAGTGTATGCCTGGAGCAAAAGGTGTCCATCTGTGAAATATGAGCTTGAATGACCATAATATCATGAGAAAAATGGATGACACCTGAAAATTAAATTTGTTGATAAAGCACTGGACAGAACTTCATTCTTAATTCTTTTTCTGACTTTGCGTGACCTTGAAAAATTCACTGGGAGGTGATTTTTACAGGTGCTGGAGGCCTCTTGATACAAATGAATCTTGGGGTTGCAACTGGGGCACTAATCGCCTCTGAAGCTCAGACAGTGCTTGCATATCTGTCTGCCAAGTGGGTAAAAGGATTTTTGCAGCCTTTAAGAAATATTATGATATTATTGATGAAAAGTATATGAACATGCTTTCATTTTAATAATTTGCTTGGAAAAATGAAGAGGATCTGGGCTTTTTGAAAGAGTGTAGATGGAGGAAAGCCTTCTTATATATTTGCAGGGAGGTAACTCTGGCAGGCGTGAAGGAAATGCCCTTGCAGAAGGCCAGTGGCCCTCCTTGCCCTTCTGCCTGGTGCTGGCAGTGAGAGGTGCTGGTTATGGAGGCCAAGTGGGCCCGGGTGCTTTAGGTGGTCCATTTTCCTCACAAAATCCTGGTACCCACTGTTACTATGGTGATGTTGGAGGGTACACCCTAACCCTCACTGTAGTAGAGACTACAAATCTGTCCAGTCTGCAGTTTGTGTGTTGCCCCACCTTCTGTGGCAGTGTGGTCCCAGGCTTACTGATGTTTATGAAAAGAAGTATTTTCATCTGTCCTGTGGAGCAGCTACTCTACCTCCTTTATAATTTTATTTGACCTTTCTGATGCCTCTGACTGTGCTCCATGCTTTCACAGGACAAGGCCAGAGTGGCCCACTATGTGCTGGACATGGGTGCACCAAGGCTTTCTGCTGTGGCAGAAGGGTGCTGTCCATCCTGCTCTTAATGCCCTCCTAAACGAATGCTTAAGGCTGTGTGTACTCTGTGTGTTACTGATGTAATGATTCCAGAGGACTGTCAATTGCAAGATCTCTTTCTGTGCTTACATGCCATTTCCAAATTCAGTGTTATTGTACGTGGCTGTTTAGATTGCTTTCCCCAGATGTTAAACCTTCACTTTTTTATGTGTTGATATTCATCGTCCACATATTTGTTCACTTGCTCTGGTTGGGTTGAAGCACAAATTCCTCACCCCAAATTTACCCTCCAGCCACAGCCTTTGAACAGAATGGCTCAGTCAGTGATTGCCCCTATACCAAAGCAGCTTTTCTTGACCCTTTGAGAAGTTGTTTGAGTTTCAGCCATGCATGTCACAGAAACCATCATCTTTGATAGTGTTCCCCAGAGGATTTTCATATCTGAATTTGAAAATACTCCTGGTCTCTGGTTAACAAACATGGCTTTGGAAAAAGTGGCAGCATGATGGCAAACTTAACTCTTCGCCTATATGGATTAGCATGGAAAGCAACTTTCCAGTTGGTTGTATTTCTAGAGAGATACACTTGAGTTTTCCCATGTGGATGGTTTGATGGAAGAGGTCCCTGGTAAAATGATTCAGCCAACAGGTCAGTTTTCAACTGCTGTGATATCTTTTTTCTTACCTATTTTTTTAAAATAGAAGGGAAAAGAGGAGTGTAAATTCATAGTATCATCAAATGCCATAATAAGGTTGAGTGGTCTTTGCCTGTTGATCTTTTAGAACTCTGATTCTTTCTTGGCAACTATGTGATTCACAAGCAGGTGCACACTGAAGTAGTTGCTCCAGATAAAAAATTTCAGTGTTGTCTGCATGGGACTGAAAACTCTTGGATGGAGACAGCTGCTGGAAAAGTCTTGGAGGAGAGCATGTCGGACAGTTGGATATTTGCTAGAAGAGTGAATTTTGATACTTCTGTTGTCGTGGTTCATGTTGCTCTTTATAGCCTCTGTTCATTGGCAAAAGAACTCACTTGCAATATTTCTCATGCTAGGAGATGGTGAGAGGTAGAGTCAATCTTACCTGCCAGGACCAGTGGAGCACAACATGCTCTAGTTACATCACCTTCTATTTGTGAATTGTTACCTTGGTTGACATGGATAAGAGAAGGAATACCCTCCAGCACTGAAGCCTTTAATGTCTATAACTTCAGTAAAAATGTCTAAGTGCTCTAGTTTTTGTTATTACAGTTGTATACATCAGGAGACCTTAAGGGGAGACCTTGTTTGTGCCTTTGAAAATAATTTTCTGGTTTATTTGTGTTGTAGTAGTAACTCAAAGAAATAAAAGTACAGATTTGTTTAAGGTAAATCAAAATGAAATGCTTATGATAATGTGTAACTTCTCTAGTATTTGCAAGACAGGAATCTTTCATAGTCCCTCCTGAAACTGGGCCACCTAGCCCAGTTCCATTCACTGT
The DNA here is from genome assembly GCF_050655825.1 of Lonchura striata. Lineage (NCBI taxonomy): Eukaryota > Metazoa > Chordata > Aves > Passeriformes > Estrildidae > Lonchura > Lonchura striata. The sequence continues at coordinate 10,720,313 of NC_140713.1, read as the reverse complement.
ATTCCTATAATAAGTTATCCAGTTCTAGTTAATATTTGTTGAAATTTTAGATATGAAAAATTATTGGGATAGAAGTAAAAAAAAGTTGACTTTTAAAAATTGCTATGTAGTCAAAGAGGTATTTTAATTGCTCCCTTTTTTATTGTTTATCCACACATGCTATTTCAAGACAACCTTCTCTTCCCCAAACTAGGATGTCTGGGCTTGTAGTTAAAAGTGTAAGACTGTTGGTGAAGGAGTTTCTCCTTACCTTAATTGAACTGAAGTTGCAGGGCTCTTGTAGCACCCATAAAACTACCAGCAGTCCTCTGGCACTTCTGCCAATAGGACAGACCATGGAGTGATGGGTGTTTTATGCTTAGAAAAGTGCTGACATTGGATTTTTCTGGTAATGTCTTTATTGTTATCTAAAAGAAAAGTTGTGGCTACCAAATTTTTAAATTGGCTGGTCTGACCCAGTGGAAAACAAAGACCTTGGTTCCAAAATTGTGCTTGCATCACTGGATAGCTGAAAGAACTGATTGACTGGCTGAGTAAAAGGTAGCTTATAATTTTTACCATTGCATCTCCTGTTGCCTTCTGGGCCTTTGGTAGCACTCCAGAGACCTGACTTAATCTCCACAGAGAGATCAAGGTTAAAAGCTCAAGAAAGTCAGAATTTTTAGAGTTCATTTACAGGAGTGAAACAGTGAGAGAGTCTGGGAAGATGGCAAGAGTTACTCTTGAGGGTTAGGGAAGAGGAGGACATGCTGTTGTGAGGTTGTTGTGATGTCTGGCTGCCCCAGAGGTTGTTCAGTTCAGCCTCCATTTGAGAAATCAAAGTTACCCACTCTGTTGAACATTCATGTCATAATTAAGTGTGAGACTGTGACCTTTAGTATTCTAAAAAAGGAAAAATTGTTACTGTAAGGAATTTCCCATACCTTGAACCAGAACAGAATTCATGTCTATATTCTGGAATTATCTGGGTCCTTGGAGACATAGATCTTCCTCAAAATTTAGTGCTCAGGGAATCGGCTTCTTTATCAGCTCTAGTGGTTGTTTCTATGGTTAGACAAATTGGTGACCTTTTGGAGAGCATCATGTTATCAAACAGACCAATCAACTCTTTAGCAAATGTAAAAGATTCATCTTCATTTAAGTATCTAAGTGTAGAATGAAATTGAATGTGTGTCTAATGCATAGATTTTGCATTGCATTTGCCAAAGACATCATTTATTTGGTGTGTCTAGTTCTTGGAAAAATAATCCTCAGAGACATAGGACTTGATTTCCTGAGCACAGCTATTGTTGCACTTTGTAATGAAAAATAAGTGCTTGGCCCTTCCGGGAATCAAAATGTGGATGATTCAAAATTAGCCTCCAAAATTTCGAGCATTCTAATATGAATGGTTAAAGTATTAATGTTGAGAGTATCCAGAGCAGAAAGCAAGGGTCCCCAGTGTTAAAATGCATACAGAGGGACTAACATGCACACCACACACAAAATTAATATAAGGGATTAATATTCAGCTGTGATAATACTGGAAAGTATGCACTGTGGAAAGTAGGGGAACATGTCTTCAAAGGTTGGTTAGTGCTTAAGGTGACAGAAAATTAATGCACGTGAATGACAGTCATTCCTGAGAGAGTCATCTGATGCAACTGTGAAATGTCTCCTTTCCTTGAATCCCACTTAGTTGAGGAAGTCGTTATAAATGTTTGATAGAACAAGATGGACAATTGCCCCAGGTAGGTCTGAGGCTTGACCTCTGCCACGAATGGTTGCAAGCAGCTGTTTTCCACAGTGCCTGTTCCATTTATTATCTTTGCAGGATGACACTGGAATGGCTAAATCTCCAGTTTCTTTGTCTTGCAGCCCTTTTGCTCTGTTGATAGACCTAAGGAGATTAGGGATGCAGGACATAACATCACTATGTACAAAGTTTGTATCAAATAAAAGGATTCAATTTTCTGCCAAGTTGGGGTTTAACCTCTCCTAGATCCTGAGTTGTGCATAATTAATGTATTTTCAATATCTTTCAGCATTTGACTTTCAGAATTCTCTCTCAGAATTAATCTTAAAGATGTTTCAGTATTCTGCCTTCAGGAAGACAACTTGCTTTTAGCTCATGCCATAATTTTTGGTTTCAGTTTTTGGATGTCATGTATCACTCTGATTAAATGTCTCTTTCTTGCAGAAGGCTATTCTCACAGGAAAAAAAAATCAAGCTATTATCTAACAAATGTGTGGCAGTTGGTGCTAGCATGGGCTAGTATATTTTTAATGGCAGCAATCTCTTCCATTTTGTTGCGTGTGAACAAAACCTCTTGCCTGCTTTATATCATCAAAGAGCTTGTCCAGATTTGGTGGTTTTAGATTGGGTAACATCATGATGGATGAGTTGACAGTTCATTAAACCAAAGATTTTTTCCATCCACAATAGTCTGTCTTCTGTGTATTTACTATTATTAAAGCCTGCACAATAGCATCTGTAAATAAGACATGCCTTTGCTCTCCACTAGTGTCGACTACTGATGGTGGATGCCTACTAACAAAAATAAAGCTAGGGTCCTGCTGAGCTAACTTTTAATTCAACAACACAGTGTGTATAAGTACACTAGTGCCATTGTGAAAGAATGGCTTTCTTCCATTAAAGCAACATTACTGTCCCTGACACTCCTGCCTGTCAAATATACTGTGGTTCAAAACAGTTTTGTCTATATTTGCAGCAGTTCAGGACCCAAGCTGGTAGTAAGTAGTAGGTATGACCTGTGCAGTTTTACATGCAGTAGCTAGCTTCCTAGCTTGTTGAGCCCCTGTGATGTTTAGGACATACATTCTTTGAAGATTACTTCCAAAGAAAGGAATCCAAATCCTTAATTCGAGATTCTGTCTATTCCTGTGGTGTTTACATTCCAGTATGGCAGAAGATCACTGTAAAAAGAAAAGATGAAAATGCACTTTAAAAAAGGGTTTCTCAAAACAGGTCTCCTTCAAAGCATCACAGTCCTCCACCTCCTAGCCTCTTTTAAAGACTGGGATTAATGTTTTGTGCAGGAAAAAATATACATTAGTAGGCAACTTTACAGTTTGCCATAGTGCTCTTGCTGGAGAGCCATCCATGGCGAGGCGCTGGGCAGTGTGTGAGTGAGAGCTCTTCCACTGCTGGAGCTAGGACATTTTTTATTAACACAGCTGCAAAGTTACTCGCTTCTGTTTTTCTCTGTGTTATCTTGGTGCTATTGTTTTTACTTGCTACTTAAAAACTACAGCCTCATCATCTTCCAGAGTGCTTGCTTGCTTTTTTATTTTTTTTTTCTGTTTCGGCTGTATAATAAAAGGATCAAATATTTTAAATTGCTCACATGTTACTATATTAAATGCATTTGTAGGAGAATGGGAATAGTTACTGTGTGGCTTTCTTGTAGCATTGAAGCTTCCAATTGTTTAGTTTTGAATTCACTCTACTTAAAATATGCAGCATATTTTTTTATTTATTTCGTGTGAATATGGCGTTCATTAGAGGGCCTAATAACAAAGGCTAAAGCTTGGCACAGGGTGGCTGTTATGCAAGCTTTCCCACATGCAGCTCTGCCAGTACCCCTCAATTCTGACCTGCAATAATACCCTTGCTATTCTAGTCCTGGGCCTTGCCTGAGCAGCGGCTGAAAACTGTGTCAATTCATGTGTGTGCGATTTTTGTGATATAGACAAATGAGACCTTTAAACTCGTTTTTATTTCTGACCTTACAGTAAGTCATAGGTGTTTTTAAAAACAATTTCAGAAAGTAATTTCTTAATATACCAGGAGCAATGCCTGTAACAGGAGTGGTAAAAAGAAATTGATGAACAATTTCAAGATATAATAAACCCCTGTGTTTGTATGGGAAAGTAATGATTTAGAAAATCTGTATTGTTAACTTTAAGAATTTTTTAACACACCTCTGTTGTGAATGATATTCTCTCTTTTTGTGTTCTAGCAGATATTTAGGAGCTGCAGACAGATGAGATTTTTTTTTTCAGTTTATGATTTATCTTAATAAAGATGGCATCAGACATTCAGCCATCATTGTGGTATAGCAGCAGGAGTGAGAGGATCAATTCCTCGAAAGGATTTATGCCCCTAGAATTATAAAGGCTTTTTTTAGTGATGTTAAAAATGTAAGGGAACTTTAGTAACTAGTGAATGATCAGCAACATGTGGTATGTAAACTCTGATGGAGTGTAGGCTTTAACGCAGACAATGCAAATAAGCATTCCAGCAAGCAAAAGAGATTCACCTACACACATGCAAATACTAAATCCCAGCAAACCATTAATTTTAAGATTAAAAATAGCCTTTCTGCTACCCGAGCACCTATGTAACACTGCTTCTGTCCTTTAAAAAACAGTTTTATGAAGGAGCACTTGAGCCAAAATTGAAAAAAGGGGGCATGTAGCCTTTCAGGCTACGATGATTAGTATTAAGATGAGTTGCACTTTAGCTAGGCTGAAACTTGTTCGTAACAGAATGTTAAATACTTACTGAAAAGAAAGATTATGTCTATCTAGTTACACCATTCCTTGATATATGCACCATGTCAGAGTGCCATTGTCTCCTGGGTAAAGACTGAGAGTTCAAATACCCACTATCTCTCCCCTGGTGCTCCAAATGCTCTGCTTTGAAGTTTTTATAATCCATCTGTCATCTTCTAGCAGGGAGGGCACATGTTCTGTACCACTCAATTATAGAATTCTCTTTCGCCAGCTACAATGAGACAGGAAAGAATGTTATGGGTGGTTGAGAGAAACTGTCAGATATACTAAATTCCTGGGATTCATATGGATGATGTTATTCCAGTGTAGGAACACAGCATGTGTTATTGTTAAAATGTATTAAGGATACATCTCGTATTGTACCATTTAAGCATTTTGATATTTGCATAGTTTTGTTACTGTTTGATTTTCATTTAAAATGCTGAAGCAGCCAAACAGTCTGAGATTTGATTATTTCATTTGTTTTGGGTGGAAAAAAGTGACCAAATATGCATATATTTTGGAATATCAGAAATTATCATTATTTCTGTTACAACAGTGAAAAGGAAAAATTCTAATTTTTTTTTGTGTAAGCACTGTGGAACAGTGGAAGTGTTTATAGACCGGTAATATTTGCCATACCAATTGTTTGTATTATGATATGAACTGAAGGCCTGAAAATTATATGTGCTACCATCTGGTGAAAACAGGAGTAGCATTTCATTACGTGGTACATATAAACAATAGCAGCAGCATATTCTGAAATTATAGTTAATATTTTGCTTAAAGAAATCTACCTTATAGGGACCTAGCATGCTTGATAGCACTCTGGCTTTTCATGTACTTTGTCCCTGGGGTGATTTAATTTGTTGTCTTATGTGAAATGAGTTTGATGAGCTCAGCTAAGTCTCTTGTGGATATTAATTCATGGTGTAAGAGATCCCACATAGTTTTGCAGAGGCTGGCATAATTTTAAAATTGTGTGGTTGCTCAGAACAGGGTCAGTATGTGTTGTAATAGAATTTATTGGAATACCTAGATTTTCAGGGCAGATTTATGGTACCAGTACTTGCAAATAGTTTTGTTTTTTCTTTTTTTTTTTTTTTAATTAATGTATAGTCTGGCATGAGTCAAGCAACCCCCCTCAAATTCAGTTTCAAATCAACTTCTTTATGGGATCCCTTTAAGGCTCCTGAAGTGGACCAAAGGCTGTAGGAATCTCCAGATGGTGCAGACCCCTTCGTAAGCTGAAATCAAACTCCCACAAACGTGTTCTGAGCAGTCAGCAAGACAACCTCTTGCTCAGACTGTATCTGCAGTATAAATACCTCCTCCTGTTCCAAACAAACAGGAATCCTGCCATATCTGAAATCTGGCAACTGCTTTCAAATAAAATTTACTGTCGTGGCTTGCTATTTTGCAGCCTGTCTCCTATCTGTTGGGTCCTCCAGGATGACGGGAGGGCTGGGCAGTGGAAGAGGGATGTCCCTTTTAGGTTAAGGAGATAAAGGGATTGCTCAGCTGCCAAATTCTGGTAAACTGATCCCAAATGAGTTTGGGCGAGGAACAGAAGGCAGTATCTCTGATTATCTGACCTGGGTTGCTTACAGTAAAAATGGAAATAAGACTTAAAAAAGCTCCAACAGAGAAATGTAATAAATTAGAGAAAGTATGATCCAAGATAAGATGGTCCTTCCCTTTCACCATGTGGGACCAGGACAGTAGTCAGGAGCAGTTTTTGTTGCATTTACCCACTTGGAACTGACTGGTGTTCCTGTCTTACTCTTCTGCACCAGCTGCCACCACCAGCTTCCTGACACTGGTGATGGGGGAATTTGTAGAATTAGGCTCTCCCTGGCCAGTGTTCTCTTCAGTAGATCTGCCCACAGGTGTCCCACAGGGTGGTAGTGATGAAACATTGCTGAGGAAAAGGCTGTGAAGAGCAGCACTTGGTGGCAGAGCTGTACTTCTCAAGGTGAACACATTCCATAAAGAGGTTTTTGCTCAGAGATGGGCTGTGTGGAATGACCTGTGCATGGGCTGGGGAGGCTCAGCTCTCCTGACCATGCAGGAATGACCCCCGTGCGCTGCGTCAGCTGCAGCTCCCAAAGCCTTTCAGCTCCAAAACTGCCAAACCATTCATTTTTGTATTGGCTCTGTCAGTCTTACTTGCCCGTTGCTCCCATTAGCCATGAGTTATCTGAAACTGATAGTGCTGAGACTGGACACTGAACCCTAGGGGATGGATGCCCACTTCTGCTTTTAATTGTATCTCCTACAAGGTGCCAGATATTTCCTCACTGTATTTATATAGCAGCCAATGCAAGTTTTGAAAAACATTTCCATTAACACAGATTTGGTTTTTATATATGCTTTACCTTTAGTATGTTTATTTAAACTATGTATGGACAAGGAAATATTCCATTAATCCCATACTGTGATAGTTTATTCACAGGTTATAAGCTTTTTTTTTTTTTTAATACAAGGTAGGAGGTTTAATGTTTGGTTTGCTCTGATATTTGTTTTTTCTTCTCTTTGCCTAGCTCTTCTTGCTTATCTTTCATAATTTCTCTTTAGCAGCTTTTTTTTTTTTAAATTTCTTTCTCTTTCTTTTTACTTTCTCCTCTCTATCTTACAGGTATACACTAGCAGTAGAAGCCCCATTTGGAAGATTATCAGTGAAGAACATAGTTTTTAGGTCCTAGCAGAAACTTCATCACATTGAGTGGGGGGAAAAAAGTGAAGATAGCAGTTTGCAGGACCTAGTGAAACCCTGAGTGTGAAAAGTATTTGGGGATTTGCATTTACTCTCTGACTTTCACTGGGTCTCCTAACCTGCCCTCTGAGGGCTCCCACTCTATTTTAAGCCTGCTGTATCACAGTTTTGTGTAAATGGCAATAAATGAAAGTAGCCACGCTTTAGCTGGTGTGTTACAATGTCAGCAGATTTTGAGTGATTTTTTTGACGTAGACATCTCATATAAATTTCTATTTATTTAGGTCTAATTGTATAAAAACAAACTCCCCAAAAAACAGCAGACAAAAAACCTCCAAATGTCCCCCCCCCCCATTATTTTTAATACTGATATTAAACTACGATTGTAATAATTCTCTTTACCAGTACTGAGATTAATGTGAAAATATTTATTCAGTGGAATTTTCTGAGTACAGCTATCTTAATCAACAGTGCAAAATTCTCTTTGCCCAAGCAATTAATTTTTTTGATGGGCATGTAAAATGTGTGGGGTTTTTTTTCAGTTTATACATCCTCCTCATGGTAAATAATGCCAAATAGATTTAGTATCTGGACAGACAAATTTTTCATTATCATTTGGAAGCCTGATTTAAAATATATTACTTTGAGAAATACAACATAGAGATTTTAACCAACCATATTGTGCTACAGCTTATTGTTCTGTTGCAGAGATAATGTATTAATGCTTATTGAGTTCTTTATAAATTTATATATGTTATATATAGCCATAGTATCCTTTGTGATCCTCTCTTTTATTAAGCTGGAAATTTATAATGGTGAATCTTAAAACTACTGGTCATTAGCTAGCATGTTGCAGTTTGGGAAATATTTTTTGTTTTGTTTTTAAGCTTAACATTTTTTACTGTCCTTTCTGTATTTTCCCATGAGATTAAGGTCGTATTTTTTATGCATGTTGAAAAATATTCACTTATCAGTATGGGTGCAACTGTAAACAAGTGATAAAGTGACAACATTTACAACAGCAAAACTGACAGCATTTGCTTTAATTTTCTGCCATTTTTGTAATTATATCAATCAAGACCAAAACTAAAATGATATTTTAGCATGCTGTAAGAAATGAGGAATTCAGATCTTAAAAGACCATTACAATTAGCTTTGAAACATTCACCATTTTAACATAATTGTTTCATATAGCTTATACGTCTTCATTTACAGGCAAATATTCTGTTGATCTTTTATAAACAAAGTAGCACCCATCTGCTTCTTGAGACACTCCTGGCGCCTATTCATTGCAAAAATAATACATGTCCTAATGACTTCCACATATTTTGAAATCTCCCTTTTGAAATTGGTCTTGGCAGATTATTTGCAGGTACTTGAGTTGCATCTGTTTGCAATTTTGCAAATGCGGAAGACTTTAATGTTGAGCACTGCAAGAGGGCTATTTTAATCCTCAGATAACATAGGCTGTCATCAAAAGCCACATTTATCTTTTCGAAGGTGGGGCAAATGTTTAATGTTAAAAGACAGTAAAAGGTCAAGGTCAAGGCTGAGGTCTGAATATTTTCCTTTCATAAAATTGTGTCTTTTGTCATTTACTTCTTGCATTTTTTTCATTTAAGTTTCAGCTTAGCTTCCCATTGCCAAGAGGATGTTTTGCTGATAAAAATGAAAGATCAGGAAGAGAGTAAATCTGAAATAATTGTGAACTTCGGTCTGTTGTACTTATTATTACCATGTGGTTAGCAGCTGACCAACTTAAGCCGTTTTTATTTACACTACAAAACTGAGCAGCATTGTCCTAGCAAAGTACAACTTTTCTTTATTTAATCACTAGACTATGTTAAAATGGAGTTCAGTGTCTCCCTTCATCTCACAGAAGCAAGGAGGTAAGGTTGAAATGACATCCTTAATGTACCTCATTGGGCCTTGTTATTGCAGCACATATGGTACACTATGAAGGATTACCAATTGTTAGAGGACCCCTGCAAGAGTTGGGCACGGTGGGGGTGAGTTAAGGATGACATTTCAGCTTTAATTCCTCTCTTGTTTTCCCTATTACATTTTTACTGTTAACATTTCTTCATTTATTTATTTTTGAGACTAAATTTTGCCTCTTGAACATGAAAAGTCTTCCTCCTGCATGAAAAGGGGCTGGTGTTTTAACACAGAAGGAACTGGAGACCAAAAGCTTTTAGAAATGGTTATTTCAAGGCAGCTCCTTTCTGTTCATGTTGTGCAGCGAGAATAGCTGGAAACCCAAAAATGTGCCAAGGTTTTAAACACCATGAGATTTAGTGTGAAAAAGGACTGAGTGACTGTTTTGTGCAATACACGTTATTTTCATGTTTCTTGATTAGGTCTTTGGTTAGAAGAGGAGCGTGTGCTTATCTGTGAACTTTCACTCAAGTGCCCTAAAGTTTCTGCACTTACCAAGTTTAACAAAATGACTGTCAAACAGTTGCTTAAGAAAATTTCCTACTGAGCAGAAGCCACCCACCTCTAAGGTGGAAGAATAAAGCTATTTTTACAGCCTGTAGCAGAACAGGACAGGAATAAATACATCAAGCAGATAAAATTGCTGTGAGAGCTGAGGTGGTGGGATGGTAGCATTTAAGATAGCTTTGACCAGAGGTTATGACTTCAAAAGTGCCTTAGGGAACTACATGCCTGTGGCTTATATCTTCTGAAGTGTGTGGCCTTTTGGGTTTTGAGGTGCTTGAGCTACATTTTAGTGGGATTTAGGTGCCTGAATAAGGGTCAAGGGCTTGCACGGCTTTGGGCTTCTGGCCCTGCGTTCCATTTTCAAAAGCCCATTATGCACATCCCTTAAAATGTATCCCAGGGTGGTAAATTTAATACATTCGAAGCTCTGTGCACTACTGTCAGATGTTTGCTATGGCCACCAGAATTCTGCTTTTCATAATTAAATGAAAATTCAGTTTATAGATGCCTGGTTTCTCTCTATTATCTTGGCACACTGATTCGGTGCTGTCTTGTAGGATGTAGTGCCACCTCCTCTATCAGCATGCTGTCTCCTCATTATCATTTAATTATTTATTGTTTCTATTGCAGAACACTTGGGCCTACTCAGGGAACAGCTGTCTGTGCTGGGGTGGAGCTGAGTATTTGGGGAATGAGTAAGTAGAAATAGTTGCAGTAGCAGTCAGGATGGAGAAGTTAAAGTCTTCTGTTTAGAAAAAGGGATTGTTTCTTAAACTGTGGCATGGGAAAAAAGCAGCAGTTTTTGGAGTTACTTGAAATCTTTGAGAAAGGGAATAAGGAGTGACACCAAAGGAGGTAAGGAAATGACATTACACATGAACTGTGACAAAGTAGGGAATGGCATCAGATTGGAAGGAACGATACACAGTTCCACTTTATCTATTAAAGCTTTAATTGACAACAACGTAATTGGCAGAGGTGGTCTTGGGTGCAGACAGGTGTGCAAAGCTCAGGTGGCAGCAGTTGTAGGAGGTGGATGTGGGTGCCAGTGACATGAACTTGGAAGAAGGCACATGGGCAAAAAAGAGATGACCCAGTAAGAAAGCAGGGAAGGAGAGAGAAGTAAAACATCATTGTGCAGGACTCCACAGAAAACTGGAGATGGTAGGTGTGTTGTAGAAAATGAGATAAGGAACTTAGCAACAGAATGGTAAGAATATAGATTCTTGGAGCAATTAAGTGATCTTGGCTGCTCTCCTGCAGAGGCACTGGCATGGATACATTTATTAGATCTGGTGGGACAGCAGCACAAAGTGGTTATCTATTTGGGAGCAATTGTCATATTATTGTTCATATGCTCTGAAAAATGGATTTAGCGGTTGCTGCAGCCAATTTTCAAATGCTAACTTAGCCATTATCCTCACTTTTTATGGCTCAAAATATGGGTCCACATTATGGATTTGTGCTTTGAAAACCAGCAACTTATCACTAAATTTTTATGGACTTCTACAACCCAATGTGTGCTGATAGCCTTCTTAATTTTTTTTTTTTTTTAATATCAAAAATGTCTTATCCCTGTGGGGCCTATAATCTTTTCTGTAATCAATTCCCTCTTGTTTTGTCAGCCAAAAGAATCTGTATAATCCTTTTTTGGGGATATGCAAGAAAGGTTAGCTGAAGTTACTGGTCCTTACTCAGTGCTCTTTAACCAGGTTCATGCTGCCTGCTCTTCTCAGTCATTCCTGTGGGCAGGAAGATATTGCTTGTTCTGCAGTGTCTCAGGCACACACTTTGGTGGACAGTTTGAATAGGGTGATGCTCTTCTGGAAATTTCTGAGGCCATGTGAATGCATAGGAGAGACAGGGCCACTGTAATGAGCTTCACTTCCTTTGCTTTGTACAAACTGAGTCTCTCTAACCATTCTGCTTAACAAACAAGTCCTGTTCTCTTGCCTCCCAATTTTTATTGTCTTTGGAGGCATATTGATGTTCACCTGCCCAGATATCTTTACAGCTACTAATGAAAAAATACCTACATTAACAACATAGACACAAGTGCACCTTGGGATGAATGTATTATTTATAAAGACTTACCATCACACCCCTCACAGTTACATTTTATGCTGCTTGTGGGTGTACTCCTGTGTCTTGTTGGCAATGCAATTAGTTGCACTGTGGGAGATTCCCAGGTTCAAAGCCAGGCATGTAAAATCTATTTCACCCCTTTTTAATATGTGGGTCTTTTTGTAAACGAAAAGAAAAAACCCAAAATTGTGGCACCCCTTCACAAACAAAGCAGAATAACACTGTTTGTGAAAATCCTTACAAAGTCAGATCTAGCCTCTGCTGCTGCTTTTTATACATTACAGCTCAGCATAGTTGTACTAGACCAGTACTGCTCTGCAGGTGGAAGTGTGAGGGCCATTGAACACTTTAAGTTTTTCCAGTGGATCACAATTACAGAAACATCTGTGCTAAATAACTTTGTGCAGATGCACTGTGAAAATTCAGTGTTCAATAGCCCTCAACATTTCTAATTTCTTACTTGTGGTGGTGTAGTTTAGAAGTTGCACATTGGGTTGCAGTATAAAGCATATTGGAAACATTTGTGAAGGGCCTTTGCAGAATGCTTATGCTGCAGTGAAAGTGCTCCCAAGCGCTTTTGTTTCTTTATTTAGACTTATTCCATTTAAAAATGGACAAAATGCATGTGAAGGATACTGTTGATATAATGCTGCGTGAGTCAGTGCAGAGGTCTGAGATGTTGGTTTGAAAAAAAAACAACACTAAAATCAAAATTCTTTTGTTAAACTGGGTACAGAAAGGAAACTTGGAAAAGCTGTTTTAAAACTATTCAATGCTACAGTGAGATCATACAATTTGAAGACGTTAAATGCATATGTTTCCTCAGGAAACATATTCCCTACCTCTGTTCTCTTTCCTCTAGGTGCTCTATATTAGAACAGCAGAAACAATCCCAGGAGCAGTTCTGTGAGTGCTTTGGATGGTTCCAAGCTTAACTTCCATAAAACAACTAGAAGGTCTAAATGCAGGTAGTGTTTTGGTGATTCATTTTAAGGGGTTGGTTTAATCTTTAACATAATCCTTGGAAATGCTTTAAACAGGTCTTGGTTTCAGCTTCAGTGGTGTCTGCAACACAGGAATAATTTGCTGGAATCTTTTCCCATGTGACATCCACTGAGGGACTTTTAGCACTTTTCTCCTTCATCAGGATATCTACGAAGTTGTCTGGACTGGAGTTAGCTATGTATTTCAAATTTAAGCCTGGTCTGTTGGGATAGGCAGCAAAAGGGACAAGTTGTGCTACAAGTAGTGTGATATTTTTCCTCTGCTCCTCATTGGCTGAGCTTATCCCATATCATGGCAGTCAGCCCAGCTCAGCAAAAGCCATTTCCACTTCATTTCTCAATGTCTGATTTTGCTTCCATTGAAGTTAATGGCAAAACTCCCACTGTCTTCAAGTGCAGAGGGATCAGATATTCAGAGAGGTTGGCTACACTTTTTGTGCTTTCATCTACTTGGAAGTCAAATTTTGCACTTCTTTTGATCTCTTTGGAAAACTCAAGCTCCACTTATTTTCTCCCAACTATTTCTGTATCTTGATGTTACACGTTTCTGTGATTTTACTGGTTAGATGGAACTTGTTATTTCTATTTTATGTATTGTTCCATAGAGTAATTTTACTTTAATGAAAGACTAAATATTTGTTTCCCTGTGATCAGATTTTGTTGCTGTACTTTAAATCACTGCAACCTTTCTGTGGACTTAGGCTCTTGTTAACGAAGGTCATAATGACTGGCCATACATAATTATTTGTGTTAATGAAATACTTGGCTGCATTTATGGTCCATTCAGAAACAAGTATGAGTCTGATAGAGACAAATATGTTTTTCAGTGTGGATTTACATACATTTATGGATTAGAATCAGGCATTCCTCCTTTTATAGACAGTGTAGGTTTAACTAGGTTAAAAGGTTTTCCTGAATATTCATCCAGACATTTCTTTTGAAATAAGCTTCTGGTTTAAGTTTTGCACAAATTAAAAAGTACATAAAAACTGGAGGAGGAGAAGAGAGTTGAAAAGAAATGAAAAGAAAAGAAATGAAAAAAGTATATTTAAGTTTTAGGGCTTACAAATTCCCAAATTTCAGAGCTTTGTGAAATTAAAAGGTTAGCTATGAATAACCACAATCAAATCTTTTCTTTTGTCCATATTTAATTCAAATGAGATTGCTCCATATTGACTTCTAATGCTAAAAGGCCACCCATCATGGAATCCCTGCAGCCAATGAAGCAAGCAAGTGAATGCTTTCTTAAATGATGCTAATCAGTCCAGAGAGGCTTGCCCTCTATCCCCATCAGTATTCTGTAATTCAGATGTGCTGATAACCTGAAATTGAATGTGTCAGTATGCAGACATGTGAAGAAAAAAGGAAACTAAAAGGCAAAAGAGGCAGCTATAGAGACAATGCCTGTTTGATTTTTTTTTCCTTTTAAGGGAAGAATAAAAGGAATAGTTAGTAGTTGTTCTTCAATGCTTACTGAGTGCTATACAAGAACATACAGAAAATTCATAAATAGGCTAGACAGCCAATATCCAGATGGAGAAAAACCTAAAAAAATAAGTAAACAAAACAAAACAAAAAAACCCCTAACAAATCCTAGATGACAAAATAAAATGTATTTTAGAAAGATAATAACAACTGGTATTATTAAAGTGTTTCTCTGTACTAAAAAATATTCCAGTCTGAATGCTTTAAAAAGAGGCTCTCTTACCTTTGCAGTATCCAGCAGAAGTCAGTTGCTACATCTTTTCTGCATCTTGATTTTCCCCAAAATTTAGATTTCAGCTGTTTTGTATCACATCTGGTTTAAATTTTGAACAGACACTTTCATGTCAAATGCATATTTTCTTCCAAAAATTATCATACATTTGCTGTTGTATTAGATAGTGTTGTATCAAAAAATAGATAATTTTTTTTTTGAAGCTTCCTTCAAGATAATCATTATTTAGCTTTCTGAAATAATTTGTGCGGAAACTTTTGTCTCCTTTGGGCCTGTTGTGCATGTGTAAGGAGAGGCACACATCTGAAGGCAGAACTGGGTCCTTTGTTCTTCAAATGTTCTGCTGCTTCTCATAATGTATGTTGAAGATGTTGCTTCAATTTGGATTTGACCCTTATATTTTGCACAAAGGAGTATTGGAATATATGCTCTTATTGCATATAAATGTATGATGTAAAAACTCTATGTCATATATGTTTTTCATTATGCTACCAGTGGAAAGTCTTTTCTCCACTGACAGCTTCTATCACAAATTTATCAGAGAGAGGAATAATACTGGTGGTAGTGCAGAGTTGAAATCTGGGGCATTGAGAGAAGATGTGTTAACTAAATTTTACTGAGGCAGTTTGCTTATGGGCGTTCTAGTGGGTGATGCTGCTGAAAGCCATTTAGCTTTCCTTGTCAATGGGTTGCAGTGGAGACAATGTCTGTGTTTCCACTAATAATGGGGAAGTGGGGACATCGGGAAGAGGGACAGCTTCTCCAAGTTTAGTGAGTATGTCAGCTGGCAAACCTGGGCAATGAGCATGGTCTCTTGAGCACAGCACAGGGGGTTGTCATCCCTTGGTGCTCTTCCCAAGCCCTGGATGTGCTGTTGGAGGTGCATTCTCCAGGTGTGTGTGCAGCAGCTTTGCTGGGCCAGGGGATGCTCAGTGGCTGTGGGCTCACCTGGCCTGCAGGTAAACAAGTGTGTGGATGCAGGTGACTGTGGTGACCATGACTCAAAACTTAGCACTGAGGAAACTGATGATAAAGTAACAGTTCCCATCTTGAATGTTGTATTTGTCACTCTGTCTGCAGTTATGGGGTACCCGCAGACCTTGTAGGTACAACAGTTTGAGGCTGCTATGGAACAATCACATTATCTGTTGGGAAAGATGATTATTTTCCAATTCCAGTTAAAGACTGGTATACTATTCAGGTCTGACTGAAAGTATTTTAAAGGTTTTGGTAACTGCTTTAGCCTCCAGAGGACTCTGGTGTGCACCCTCCAGGTTTGGAGCAGGAGTGGACAGAGGCTCTCAGCTGACCAGCTCTACTGACAAAACTGAGCTGTGAAGAGGGGACCAGATTCCTCACAGCTGGTGGGCAGGTTCCTCTTGACTTGCATGGGGATGGCCTAATGCTGCCACTATTAGCCTGATTTTCAGTGTGCTGAGGACTGCAGCTTCTGTTAATCAGTGGGATCTAAGTGTAATTAGCATTTACTGAGGGACCACTCAGATGCCCTGCTGCCATGGCTTTCCAAATCTGTTGATGGAATGGAAAGAGACCAAGAACCAAACCCTGTTCTCTGGTCCCCTGTCTGTCACCAGGAGATTAGAGGCTAGCCTGAACAGGATGGAAATGACATCCTGAATTTTAATTATTTATCTGTGCACTTTTTTATATCTTCTCATTGCTTGGATATTTCATCTTATCTTAAAAATATTTATTTGAAATTGTCAGTGATCAAAGGCTGGGAAACAAAACTGAGCTGGATATGATTTTTTTTTTTCTTTTGGAGGAAATTGGAGTGTCAGGATAATTCTAGTGTATGCAAACTTTACAAGATGAAGCCAATCCAAATGCTACATCCTTAAGCACCATAGTAGAAGATTAAAACTAACACACATATATATGATCAATTTTGCCTACCATAAAAATTCAAAGATAATGGGTATATCTTGTTTTTAATTCAAATTAAGTGATTTTTACTTGATCATTTTATACACACACATGCATGCACTCCCTCACAAGCACACGTCTGTGTACTGAATTGATAAAGAAAGAACTCTGGTTAAATAATCCACTTTTGTCTGACAACGGAATCAGTTATAGAGGTGCAAATATGCAGAAAGCTATTTGGAAATGCATCCTCGTAGTTGTCAGGTTTTATTATGCAGGAAGGTGTCATGTTTGTTACGAAGCTGAGTGCAGATGGCAGAGTGGAAGAAATGGATCACTAATTTTAACAATGATTAATGAACAGAGATAGAAAATGAATTACATTGGACTATCGGAGGCAAGAAATATTTTTGAGAAAATTTTGACTCATCTGCTGTGCTGTTCTCTGTAAATTATTTTCTGAAATTCTATATGTTGTCAACAGTTGACTGCATTTTCCATTACTGTCTATTTCTGTTCTTAAGTACTTTTGTGTTATTAGAGATACATAATTTAAAAATACCAATACATTCCTGATTACTTAGAGAAAGTATATGGTAACAGTATGAATGTTCCAAAGGCTCTGGCCACAATGTCCTGTTCTATAATGCTTTCTAATTCTTCAATCTTTTATTGCTACATTAGAAATATTTAGTGACATTTTATCCTCTTATTAATAAAAAGAGGCGGTTGGGATGAGGAATCCTTCTGTGTTCTTTATAGAACCAAGGAAAAAAATGTAGACGCAAAGTTAACAATAAAATGCAGCCAAGTGGGTTAACGTGGTTTTAAGCTTACAGTGCTGATTCCACCATTTGTGATTTCACAGTCTAACTGGGAAAAACATACACACAGCTGCTTTTTAAATTGCTACCACCCACGTGCTCCCCTCCTTCACTACAAACTCTGCTGGTGCATATGTGCTCCCTGCACTTACCCACGCGCTCAGTGGCCAGTCTCGCACATCCCGGGCTGCAGGGGGAGAACGGAAGTTGCCACTAAGTTATAATTTGTTGTTTATCCTTGTTTTACAACCTGCTGAGATGTGCAGCCTCCCCAGCTAACCAGAGCCTCTTGCTGTTTGGATTCGAGGGCTGTGTGGGGCTCACCCGTCCTCAAAGGAAGATTAGTTCTGCTTGGAGGGAGCTGTGTCCTCACCCCCTCTTCCTTCCAGTATTAAAATATATATTAAATAGAAGAGATAGACAGTGACTGAAACAGAATTAAATGTTTCCATTGTCAGTTATGGAGAGGTTCAGAAGCTGAGGTAAAATAGGGTCAAAGGCTGGCTGGGTCTTCAGCAGTGCTATGAGGTGTTTGCAGGGGGAAGAAGGCAGGGGAAAGGCTCTGATGCAGGTGAACTGTATTACAAGCCAGAACAACCCAGAGCGATCAACAGAACAGTACCTTGGTGTTTTTGGAAAGCTCTCTGTCAGGTGTACATAAAATCCCAGGATGATTTCACATCCTGGATGCTTCTTCATGGCATTGTGTTGAATCTCTCCTCTGGTCTCCAGGGCTGGACAGTCTCCTGTGGTCTGGTTGTGGGTACTGGAAAGTAGATGGTTGTGGTTTTTCTGTGTCTCTAGGGTGATTGTTGTGTTATTTTGGTGATCATCATGCTGGTAACCTTTGGCAATTCATTGTATGATGGTTAGCTGCATTGCTACTACCTGATCCTACACCTGAAGCAGAGCTTAGACCTCTGTAACAGGTTTTGTTCCAGGCAGGAAAGTGCCCCTCTTTACATTTCACCTGAATTTGACCTGTTACTTCTCATTAACCACGTGTGGTAGGTGACTATGCTTCAGTCCACTGCCGAGACCTCCTCCTGTTTGATGCTTTATGTTAACGTGGCTGTCTGTACTTTCTGCTGTTTAAGGACCTGATCCTTTTACTTGTGTGAAGAGCTCATTCAAGAAGTCTCATTGATTTCAAGAAGACTGTGTGCAGAAAAAGTGCTTGGCAGGATTCAGTCTCAGGCAAGCAGCTTTATTGCTAGAGTATCGTCTTTTATCTATGCAAAATGATATCCTAAAGATTGTGTGCTGTTGTGTAAAAGAAAACAATAACTCTTGCGGTAGGTGTAAATTTATTCAATAAATTTGTACACTTTCCACATAAATGATCTCTTTTCTGCGACATCAGGCTGTGGTAGGAGACACCAGCTCCCAGTGAGATATTGGGCTAGTAAGGAGATGGCAATTCCATGTCCGTTGCCTCTTTTACAGGCATCAGGCTCAATCCTGCTGCTGCTAAGTGTATGGCACTTGTGATTTTTAGCCTTAGAAGCTGCAGGAGACCTGTAGTTTGAGAACTTCAGACTCAAGTTTCCAGGAGCTTTATTCATAAATACAGGTCTATATGATACTCATGAATGATTAACTCTATCTAAATTGTGCTTACACTTGCAGAAATACCTGAAAAATACACTGCTCTTCCAAATGCATCAGGGGACATTTCCCTGATGCATTTGGAAGCATTTTGAGTCATGGAATACATAAAGTTACCTGGAATAATTTGAACTTTTATTATTGATTTGTACCTGTGCTCAAGATTTGCGATTTCTTCCATATTCTGTTGAAAGATGTGCCTTAATCTTGCTAGAAAGTGTTAGAGAAAATTTAAAGTGACTGTATGAATGACTCTAACTCTAGGATTTTGCATGTAATTATGGTCCTGATGGGAACATACTTTAGAAAAACAACTACTGGAACAATACAAGTCCTGCTCAGGTTACATAGCATATGCTAAACACTGTGAAAACATACCCTGTGCTTTAGTGAACAAGGTAGAAATGCTCCTGGGAGCCAATTTAGAATGTGACTTAAGGCATGCGTGGCTTTTTGTCTGCGCTTCTTTTGGCAAACTGGTGAAACAGCAATGGTGGCTGGGAATGCCTGGTAAGTCCCTGAGATTGTTGTGCCCAGACTTTTGTGAGAATGGGCAGTTGTCAGCTTTGGACCTTGCCTTTGTCTTAGAAAATTATTTTGCTCTCCTGCTTCTTTTTGTCTTTCCATGGTGGAGCTGATTGTGGGATGTGGAACTTGGACAGAGGGACAAGAGAAATAATGAGGCTTTGACAAGCCACTGCTTTCCCTATAGTAATACTATTTTCCACCTTAGTAATAAACAGTTAAAATGTCTTTTTTTTTTTTTTTGTATGTGTATAGGATCAATATATATGCAGTGAAGTGGCTGTGATCAATGTGCTGATTTAGGTTTTCAAAATTTCCTGTTTGATACTATAGTTCTACTTGAATATTACTATATATATATATATATATAAAGACATGGTTTTTTACTTATTGAGACATGTTATTTAACTGAATGTTGATAACATTGCAGACATGAGGGTATGGGTGTGAATAAAATCCCCTGTGGTATTTCTTAGACCTCAAGTGGCTCATCTTAATTTCTTATGGCATCTTATTAGTTGAAGCTAATGCAAGTAACCTTAAATAAATTTTGCTTCACTGTTATATAAAAAGCAGGAAGCACAATGAAATAAAGTGTTTTTAAAGCATTAGTTTTCTTGGTGTGACAGCTTATGTGCATAAGCAATTGCAAAATATTTGTGAGACCAACACCTTGGTTATCACCATTATCTTGGCTTGAAATACTGGGGAAGCAGAGTTGGGTTTGCATTGACATTGATATTTTCCACTTGAGTGCTTCTGTCCTTATGTTCTTCAGGGAGTATGCAATACTCTATTTTAGAACACTTAATACATTTATGTAATGTATATACAGCCAAACTAAGGTGTGTATATAGCTGTTTCAAATACAAAATATTGATACTAACATGAGCTATACCCTGATCTAGAGGATATCTAGGAGGCCTGTCATACTTCTATTACTTCAGGTAAATAACTGATTGACCTTTGTGGTGTGCTGATACTTCACTAATCAGAACCTGAAATCTGTATAACAACACTTCATTTACTTGATAGACAAAAGAACAATTGCACTTGAAGTAATGTGATTTCTAAATAGACACTGCCTGTCAAAAATAAATGCATTAGAAGTAAAATGTAGCTCAAGGAGACAATTAGCAAACAGAGGTGACACTGTAAACAGGTGCACCCATTATTCCCAAAGCTTGTGGCAATATATTCACATCTTTTAGACTGATGGAAGATCATGTGACAGTTTGGTGAATTATCTATCTGTATCATCTGACTGATGAAGCCTGCTGCAGTTGCAGATCATTTAAAAATGCATCTCACAAATTACATGGTAGCTGGGAAAAAATGCAGGTTTTTCTGAACAATGCTTTTCTAAAGCTATGTGCTGGAATACCTAATTTTTCTTTGAAAGGATGTAGACCATTTCATTATGCTATGTATACAGTCAGTTAAGGTTGTGCAAATTCATTACAATGTTTGTTAATCTATAAAACATTTTCTATTCCAGTTTTAGTGACATTGAATATTTTTTTTATGTGCTATTTCTGAAACATTTTTTCCTATGAGCTGAAAGGGAATAACACATTTTTATATAGACTTCTTAAATCGCTACTTATCAAGGAAGATTTGAGATGAGAACATTTGACCTACATCCTTTTGCAGGTTATTGGATTTTTTTTTCTACATAGAGAATGTAAAACAAACAAGAAAGAATCTAAACAAACTCCCTCTTTCTTTTTCTACTAGACAGTGATGAGAGCAGTTACACTCCTGAAATGTCCTCGTATGTGATATGGTGAAAACTGCCTCAGATGGTGTTTTGTAATTTGATGCACTAACTAGATAGTTAGGAATGAAAAATGCATTTTCCTAAGCTATCATTTCATAAGTATTTTATATTTTCTTTTCTTTAAAGCTGTGAATTGATGATTTTTTTCTAGAAGTAGAATCGAGTTGTATATGAGTGGATAGTTGTTGCTCCTGGTGACAATTGGACTCCAACACGTTAACAACTTTTCTGCACTCCAACACTCCCTTAAACACCTGACCGTGTTATTGTATGGTTTTTTTTTGTTTTTTTTAATTGCTACAAATTTTGTAGCAATGGCACTCCCATGGAACTAGCTACACAATAAAATTGCCTTTTGTTATTTGGTACATACCTATTTCCAAAAGATGTGCTTCTGAGATGCCCCAGAATTGGAGATTTTGATTGCACATAAAAGCCATAGAAGTGTGGAGGCAAACTGATGTGAAATAGTCCTGTAGATCCTAGGAAAACTCTGGAAGAATCTAAGATTGTTCATTTTGAGGTCTTTCTATTAAGTGGCTGAAGAACTGGCCCATGGAATGTTTTGAGGCTGGATTGCTCTTGTAGGCTTGTCCTGCCCTGAAACACGTTAGCAGAAACATTCTGCTCTACTGTTTGTAAGTGGCTTTCAGATGCCAGCCCTCATGAAATAGTTATTTTATCAGGAAAGGATTTATCTGTCTTGGGGCAGCTGGGGCTTTTGATGGGGGGCTGCTGTCAGTACCCCTTCTTAGACTTGACCAAAGGGGCTTGTCCTGCAGGCTGGGGAAAGATTAAGGGGAGGGATGAAGGACAGGTGAGATGGGCCTGCACTGCCCTTCTCTGGCACTGCTGCCCAAACACAGCTGTTGTATTCCTTTGCAACATCTGGACAGCAGAAGAAAATAATTGTGGCCTTTGTCAGTGTTGATATGCCAGATCTGCAACAGCCATAGTTATGCTTTTTTAGTTGTGTTTTACTTGTAGCTTTTTACTGCTTCCTCTGATGTCTTTGGACTACATCTACAGCCTAAGCATGAAGATGCAGATCACTTCAGAGGAGTTTCATCTGCTTAAACACAAATTGGATTATGGTTGGTCTTGACTGGTAGATCTCTGGCAAAACTGTTGAATTGGAACATGTCAGTTTTGACTACTTTTAGTCAGGAATGGATGGATTTGGATAGAATTTCCTGAAATGTGGTAAGGGGGCAGGACCTGTGTTCTCTGAGGGGCTCTTCAGGGCATGGTTGAACCCTTTATCTTGCCTTTTTGGCATGCCTTTGCATAGAGGTGATTTTTCTGGCCAGTGAATGATGTTCCTGAAGAGCTCCAAGGCCAGTGGCTGAGGTGCAGGCTGTGCACAGGGTGAGGTGTGAGCCCTGCCAGCCCAGAGCCTCAGCCTTGCTGCGCTCCCGCTGCCCGGCGGCTGCAGAGGGAAAGGAGAGTGACAGGGGCTATCCTGCTGGTGTACTCAACTTTCATTTCCATGGAACCCTCACGGGATTGTGATCTCTCTGAAAGGCAGAGGGTGGGGGAAAAAAAGAATCTCAAACTTTTTGCAGGACTGGAAAATATTTCCCGCCCAGCTCTTAAAGTCTTACCCAGAGAAATTTTCTTTTGCTTATATTTTTCTTTAATGAGTTAAGCCCCTAAAAATGTATTATTTCATATTCAAAGTGACATTTTAACATATATTTGCCTGACAATATGACACACATATTG
>NC_140713.1:10670000-10692500 GCF_050655825.1 Lonchura striata | reverse complement strand
ACACAAGTAGCCTTGTAATAGCATAGCAAAAATGTGCTCTGTGATGTTGGTGTAGGAGTACTAAGAACCTGTTTAGTGAGATAACATCTTTTAGAAACCTAACAGTTTATTATCTTTGTTTCTGTTTCTTGGCTTTTACATTGAATGAGCTGCAAGTAAACACTAGAAAGGTATATCTTCAAGATTTTAAGACATCAACAAGAGCAGAAATTCGAGACAAACAAGCTGTCACTGTTTTTAGATACTGTGCAACTGAAAATGTTGGATGGGACCTATGTTTATCTGCAGCAGTCCAGGAATTTGCTGTTCTTATGTGTTCAAATATAGTAACTGAAATTCACTTATTTAAATTCTAAAGTGTTATGGGCCTTCATAAATGGGATCTGAATCCTATCTAGACAAAATTTCATGTTTAGGAAGACCAAATCTGATGACAGAAGTTTCCTTTACCCAGTTACAAAATGTTTTTTATTCTCCCTAGCACATTGTAGGTACTTCTCTGGCCTGTCTCATAGTTTTCTTCTCATGTAGCTGGGTTTACCCATTGATATGGGGTGCTGGGTTGGAGTAATGCCTCCTACCTGCTCACCACCCATTCACCTCAATAGGAAAGTGTCTCATGAGAGGACAGGCTTTGCTGTTCAGGGCTTATAATTCAAATATAAACCCAGAGATAACTGGCAGGTAAACGAAAGCTGGGCATGAGGGAGAGCAGGGAAGAATTGTCTTCCTAGGTATGAGGAACAATGGGGATGGCAAAGCAGGTGATTACTGCAGGATAGCTGGTGGTTTGCTGTGGAAATGTGAGTGTTAAAGAAGGGGCTTGAAGCTTTAATTGGAGTAATTGTCTTGTGTCAGAAAAGTTGTATGGCAGAATTATCACTTGGAAAAGGTTTTGAAACACGGGCAAAGCCTGGCTCAGTTTGCAAGCAAGGAGGGAAGCAGCAGGATTTGGGAAGCCTTACAGTGAGCCATCACAGTGGCAATGAGTATGCCATGGTTGGTGTGGTGGGAAGCAAAGGGGAATGAGGAGGTGGTTGGACAGAGTGGGGCACTGCCAATGCACTGGGGTAATCCTGACAAGGTGGAGACTGCACAGACCTTAGAGGACACAAGAGAAGTGTTGTCTCAGTATTGCACTAAGGGCGGGCTGTGCTGCTTAGTAGCAAACTTCTGTTTTCAGAATTATTTCGTACTGTTTTCATCATCAAGAGGAGCCCTCAAAATTGTTGTTTACCCTTCAAGCCAGCAAATAGCGTTGAGCAGCAGTGTGGTCCTGTCGGTGCCGATTGATTTAAACCAAATGCAGTCCAATGGCCCAGCTCCTGATGATTTCCCCCAGAAATGAAGGTTACAGTTCTGTCCACAGTGACCACCACAGCCTGCCACTGCAGCCCTCAGAGCAGTCAGGGCTGCTCTGGGCAGTCAGTGCTGCTAAGGTGAAGCTCTGAGGCTGTGATACTTGAACTGTGGTTTCAGAGCCTGCTGCATGAAAGGGTTTGGTTGATGTAGATGTACAAAGTGTATTATTTGGAAGTGACCTTTAATTTTATTTGTTAGACATTCATAGGAGTAAACATAGTTAGAATTCTCAGTCATAAATTCTTCAGATTATAGCTTCAGTAGACTGAACTTTATTTTGCTTGAAGAACGCCCTTTGTTTTTGTCTCTATTTTGCTTACTAATGTAATGGCCCTAAATTCACTACTGACAAATATCTTGGAAGTATTCTGCTTGGCTTTTACTGCTGGATCTTATCTGTTTTAAGTAGGGTTTATTAGATGAGATCATCTATAAAGGACTTATTTCTGTTATAAAATGGAATTAAAAAAAACCTAAAAATACAATTAGTAGCTGTTCTCTTTTTACTCAGTTTGAAAGATTAGAATATCAATGTCAAAGAGAATAACTGGGTTTCTGGAGTATGCTATGCAACTTTTGTTTTATCCTGTTTTGTCCTCTTTTGCTGTACTGTCTAGGGGAAAGGATCAGAATAATTTCATTCTGTTCCTCATCATTATCTTGAGAGGAGGTTTTCCCTCTCAAAACAATCCAGAACTGAAAGAAGTTTTCAGTTCCAAATATGAAATGACCACTGCACATGTACATTACTAAAACTAAAAAATAAAATGTGTTAATCCCATTAATATTTCAATTCTTAATGCTGTCTGCTGTCCTGTAGATTGCCTGCTTGAGGTGGCATTGTAATATTTTAATGTAAATGACTGATTCAAACACTGAGTTTTGACATATTAAATTTCTCACAGGTTTTATTTTTCCAGTTGTGACCTTCAGTACCTATCCTGTGTCTTTTAAGAATTTCCTCATCCAGGGAACAGATTCATTGGCTTAAGAATAACTGGTAAGAATACTTATATTGCTCTCATAACGTTTTCTTCTGCTTACGGATCTGAGTCTAACTTTGTTTTTCCATCTTAAAAATAAAAATAAATGAGGTACCTAAATTAGATTTTTAAATCAGTTCTTGTGTTTATTTATGTCTTCAAAAATATTATGTCTATGTCTTGCAAAACTTTTTGTTGTAGTTCTTTCAGGTTGTAGTGAGCTACAAATAGATTTTTTTTCAAGAAAAAATTCTGCTTGGTAAAATCATGAGCATTCATCTTTATGCAGTTGATATGTAATAATTGTGTTGGGGATGAATCATCATTTATTACTTTATCATCAGACTGCTGATTTAAAAAAAACCCATGACACTCCTGATTAAATTAATTTTATCATTTTTTGGTTTTTTTTTCCTCCTGTAAGTTCAATAGAACATCTCATGCATATTATTAAAACCATATTCTGTCGTATATTAGCATGAGAAGAACACCCATGAAAATCAGTGGGTGGATGGGTGTACTACATTGTATATGTGATTTTCCTCTGAGCTATTCCAGTGCAGTAGAAAACCTCCTGTAAAGTCTGAGAAATCAGATTGGTGTGGAAATAGGTGTGAAATCAAAATTGGGTTATTTGGCCCTCAGTTTGAAATAAAAGTCTAGCTTCCTAGGAAATAGCCAATAATTTATTCCACATTCCACATGCAATAATTGATCCTTAAATCAAAATTTCTGATAGCTTCTGCTCCCAAATCAAATTCTTATGTTATTTCTTTATTTTAATTGTTATACTGGGTTGTCCATTCCTTTTTAGATCTTGTGAATTAGTAGAAACTCAATGATTCAGAGGAGTTGTGCTGATTTATAGCTGATGTGAGAGGATATCCAGGCATATTAAAGCTTCAGTACTGCAAAGGCATAAGCAGGTATTGAATTACTGATGCTAATGGAATTACTCACGTGAGTAAAGTTAAGTAGAGACGTAAGTGTTTTCAGGATTGATGTCTGTACTTACGAATTTATATCATTTAAGAGTATGG
Source organism: Lonchura striata (assembly GCF_050655825.1). Lineage (NCBI taxonomy): Eukaryota > Metazoa > Chordata > Aves > Passeriformes > Estrildidae > Lonchura > Lonchura striata. Next base: position 10,689,115 of record NC_140713.1, on the reverse strand, counting down.
CTCACAATTTTTAAAACTTACTAATTGAATGTGAGCTACTGGATTTTATTCTAGACAATTGACTTGAAAAGAATTACAGGGACTTGATTCTAGAATAATTCCATCAGCTTCAGAGAAGAGATGTGCATTTTTTAATGCTGTAAATAAGGATGTAGTTTGACCAATTCACTCCACTGATCCCCACTAATATCAGGAAATACTTGCCAGAGTAAAGGAGGAGCACAGGACTGGACAATTAGTGATACAAATGGTTTCAATCAAATGGTTAAATAGCTCAGCAAAGACATGGTTCGTTTTGTAATAGCATTTGGAATCCAAATAAAACCATCTGAGGGATGTGCTGTTTGTTGTGATGTTAATGCACAAAACAGAAAACTCTCAACATGTCTTGAATTTCAGGGGGATGTTATGAAGCCATTACATGTTAAAAAAAAAAAAAAAGAAAAAATTCCAAGCCCACAAACTTAAAATACGCATGCAGAAGCTCCTACTCAATTCTAATTAACAAAGCTTACCTTTCTCTTGACCATAGAGGTCATCATGTAAACTATTTAAATTGATAGTAGTATTATGCAGCACAAAATTAATTTTACATTGTATACAGTTTTTATTGTGACTTTATCTTGTTTCAAAAGTGCTTACTTTCTGATTTTGTGGATATTACTGACTGGATTACTTTTATTTTCGTTTTTACACAACAGTTATATTAGAAATTTGCTGTTTTATTCTTACCTTCTTAGTAAAAATCCTTTTATCACACAATGGGTAATTTATATCCATTACCAGCCCTTTCAATCCTTTTCAGTGGTGCTGTCAGTGCCTTTGGCACAGTAATGATTAATGTGATCTAATAATAGTGTGCCATTATATTACCTTAGTAAAACATGTACCAACATCCTATTCAGATCTACCAAATTCATAGCTTCCTATAATATTTTTGTTGAAAGACAGGATTACTATTTTTCAAAGAGGAATTTTTTTTTTTTTGCTTTAACATATTTAATGAAATTCACAATTCTTTGCCATGGTAATCCTTGTGCATGCATTTGGGCTTGATGGGCGAATTTTATATCATTCTGCATTATTATGATTTGTTAGGCAAATTGTTTGACACGTAAAGAAAGATATGCATTACATTGTTTTGCTTTGTTAAGAGTGCATTTTAAGCACTCGGTACCTTCTGATTATTCTGCTGTATTTATCGTAGAAGGTATATTTAGATTACGGTATGCAAGAACAAGTATTTGGGCTAAAATGTCTTTTTCTATATTCTAACCCAGATAATGTCCCAATCTGCAGAAGGCAAGCTCTCTGCTCTGCCCAACAGAACCAGTTTTGGTTACAGTTGTTTTGCTGTGGTCCTTGCTGTTTGGCACTTCCTTGCTTTTTTTTTTTTTTTTGCCAGTAGAAATGTGCAGAATGGTGCCCAACTGTGAGGTAGAAACTGGGATCATGCCTGTAGTTTTCAACCCAAGGTAGATACACCCAACAGCCAAAGCCACATGTATCTGACCCATACCTGAGTTTTGCCTAGATACAGCATTTCTTGACCCCACCTCCAGCTGCCAGGTACTGCCAATTCGCCCAAGGGGCAGAGAAATGGTTCAGAGAGCACATTTTTTGGTAATAAAAAACGTTGGTGCTTGTGAAGTGTTGGAGTAGTGTGTGTGACTGCCTTCAGTCAGTCTAGTTAGGCGCTGATGGGTGCATGGAGGGGTTTGGTGCTGCTCTTGCATCGAGCGCTGATTCCCCCACTCCTCTGCAACAGGACTGTCCAGTCTTGGGTTCATCTGTTTAATAATGCTCCTGATCAGTGTGGCTGAAGAGTTGGGATAACATGGCATCCTTGCACAGCATCTTAAATCTTCATCACCCCAAGATGTCATTATTGCAGTCAGGGAGACACATACTTAACACTGTCACAGCAAAATCGAAATGAAACGGCATGTCCACATTTTAACTCTACTTTGTGATGTTTGTTAAATACATACTCTTACTGTTTCATCATATCACAATAAATAATGAATGAGAAAAATATTTTAATCTTATCAATACTGGGAATGTCTAAAAACAAGCAAAGTGTGTGTATGCATTTATGTGGATTCCTTATTTGATTTAAGCTAAGCGATACAGCTGTAACATGATTTGAAATATGCAATCAATGTAAACGAAGAAAAAATATTTTGAATGCAGTATATAAACTGTGTGGATTTTTTAGATATATTTTTAGGAAAAGAAAGATTATGATTGTCATACCATGTAACAATAATACTGCCACTGGAAATATATGCAGCAGCTTTATTTTCTGCCACAGTAAAGACAATCTTAAGTCTTGGTCATTTAAATCAAAGACATTCTCATCTCTTCCATGTAGCTGATTCTTCCTGACATAACAAGAAATGAAGGGGAAAATAAAGCCTGAAATCTTGTTTTAGCATTGTATTCAAAAGGCTTAAAGAAAGTTCCAAAAGATGCTTCCCTGTTTTTAGTAATAAAGAGTTATGTACAAAATAGAAAAGCCTTTTACTCTCCAAAATTAATTTACTAATGGAAATATATTTATTTAAAGCTCTAACAGAGTTGTACCACCTTTGAATTAGAGATGCCTTAGGTTGAACTGTGTGTTATGCAGATTGCATTATACCTTACTACTGTTTTACCAGTCAGGGCCAAGCTGAAATGGTCAGTGAAAGGTTTCTCCCTCATTTTTCCACATGCAACTCAAAATAGATGTAGTAGACTGCAGAATAGACTTCCATGGTCTAAAGCATTTTCAGGGTCTGGTTGGCTGTTTTTTGATATTGTTCTGTTCAGTGAGAGATTCATGTATGAAGTGCTGGGGGCACCAGGTTCCTCAGCGTTGTTTTATGTCTCTTTCATTGGTATAGTCAGTGAATCGGCCAGCCAAGGATTATTTCATTTGCACATCTGTCTGTCTTTATTCTGATGGGACAGAGGCCCTGATGTGTCACCTACTCATATCTCTGGAGTAGGAATGGTTAGAGGGGGAGAAGAGGACCCCGATGCAGCTGCACAAACTGTTAAAGAGCCCCATTACAGTTCACTGCCCTTGTTTGAGCTCCTGCCTGTGTTGCTGTACTGTGATCCTTAACACACTTGGGTAGGTTAGGAAGTGGCTTCTTTTGTGTGACTCTGAAAGAAAGGCCTCCCAGTAAGTAGAGGAAGAAGAATAAAATAAAGAATCTTGGCCTAGTCTTGAAAGATAGAAAGGCACAAGAGGAAAAGTATTTTTTGGCTTTTAAGGCTAATTTTATCTCTTGTGAAGGCATCAAGTCAATGAGTAGATGTGGCAACTGGAAGTTCTTGGGTTGTATTACTAGCCACTGGATTACTGTGTGACTTTAGTAATGAAACATAAATGTTCTCTCTGTTCCCTAGTGGACATAATACCATTTACCTGTCTCAAAAATGCTTTGTAATTTAATTAACACTTGGAGTGCTCTTTGAGATCCTTAGATAAAAGCAGGCAAAATGAGTCAATTGTTACAGAAATCCCAATTTATCCCCGTTTAAAAAAAAATTACACTTTGTCTTGACTTTTTCAAACCTCAGATAATGTTTGATAGGGGTTTTGGGCTTTGTTCTTACTGGTCCTTGGAGTCACTTATTCTTAGTGATTTGCATAGGCATGGTGTAGGTATTACTTTTTTGTTCAACAGAGTATTTTGGTGGATCATAAATTACCAGTCCCTGTGCTGGGAATCTGCTTCTGAGACAAGCATACATTTTCAGAGGAAAGTTTGAGTTGTGCTAGACAAGTTCTTCATTATTCTTCAGTATATATCTTTCATTGTTTAGGGGGAAAGATTTCTTAATTTTTGGTTGTGCACTGTATTTAATAGCTTGGGTTTTGTTTCATGAAGTTATGCTATATGTTACTGAAAAGCTACATGAGAGAAGACTACAGCTCTTCCACAACCATGTTTCATTAGCACAACCTGTTCTGGCCAGGTCACTGACCAGTGGCCAAACCATTTCTTTAGTAATCATTTCCTGAAAGTACACCCTGATCTGCATTTGATGGGAATAATTGTATATATACTTCTGCTTTGTAAGCCAGCTGAGATGTTAAGTTGATTTTTGCATCTGTGCTGACCCCCAGTAAAGAAGTTTATTTTTCAGCAAGCACAAACACTTGCAGCAGGTGAGCTGAAGCTTCATTCATCCATGCTTTTCATCTTGTATTGGTAACAGCCAGATCCTTCTCTCAAATCCTAGAGCCCATCTTGTTGATCCTGAGTACCCAATTCATTCTCACACTTTTCCTCTGCAGCTTCATGCATTCATGTGGGTTTTGCTGCTTACCCCTCACTTTTCTTTTCAGAGACTGTAGAAACAGCACACAAATACCTGGATACAGCTGGGCTCAAAGTGAGGTTCTTGGCAAAAATCAATGTTCATACATTTTCTCCCTTTTAATCTACTTTCTGCCACTGTCTTATTTTAACTGCTCAAAAGATAAGGAGATAATCTCAACAAGCGTCTTAACCACTAACAAAAATTTGGCACACCTGTTTGCACAAAGGCTTGATGAAATACCTCAAAGTTATGCTAAGCAAGTCTGCCATTCCCTTCTGGTATGAAAAGTGTCATCTTGAAGTTCTAAGGTGCACTGTTTGTGTAACAGCACAAGTAATAATAATTTAATAATAATAATAAAACCTAGAAGGAAGTTTATGTCTTTCTTATTCTTTCCTTCATCTTCTCCAGCAGTTGTTTCAGCAGAACCCTTCTGCTTTTGCTTTGATAATTTAAATAGACAGTCTGATGCAGTTGTGACAAACAGGGATGACTCTCAGCTCTTGTGGAAATCTGGCAAGTCAGAGTAACTCAAGTGATCTGCCACTGCTTTTCAACTATTTTAGAGTAATACAAGCTCCATTTATCAGAGACTGTTAATCTTTTTTTTCTGACTCTACATCTGAATTTCCTTCTGTATAAATGTTACATTTATTTCACTTTTTACAGCATATTCTACCACAGAAGAACTCGAGAAAAGGTAGAGGGAGTTGTCTGTGAAATTTATACCTCTGCCCAGCTGTAGTACCAGGTAGCCGTGCTGGGAGGAGGTGCAAATGTGCAGTAGCAGTGTGGACACCTGTGCACATGTAGAGGACTTTCCAGGAGCAGCTTGCTTAAGAACAGATGACTGTGCAACTCTAACAGTCAGAAAGCAGAAGCTTCTCTCCCTTTCTCCCTCATGCCCTTTCCTTGGAATATTAGTTTTTTACTGCAAGTGTGGCTGGATAAAAATAGAGCACATCTTAATGCTCTTAATAGAGATCCCAAATGTTGCTTTGAATGGACATTGTCCTGTGAGCTCAACACTAGAGGAAAATTCCTGTGTTCCTTTTCTTTCCTGTGGGTAGCTGCACATTTCATAGCTGACCAAATATGCCAAGACTATGGAAAAAAAGAAAAAGGCAAGATGACTATTTCCCCAAAACAGTAAACACACATTGCAGTCTGGCTTCTTATTTGAGAATGCAAGATTTTACTTTTTGAATAACTACTGTATTTTAACAATAGGCATCAAGTGGTTGCTATGTGATACACAACAGTGTTTTTCATGAACTTTTGGCTGCTGAATAAGCCCAGCAAATATGGGTTCTTACCCTTTTAGTTTTCTGGGTCAATTCATTTTGCACAAAGGAGAGAATGATAATTTGAGTTGTAGGCAGAGAATGTTTTCTTCACATGGTAGGGAAGATGAAAGCTGTTTTTATTTGATTTCTTTTTAAATTAAAAATTATAATTCTTTATGGAGTTACAAATAATTATCTTATTACTAAAGGCATCCCATAAGCATGTTAGAGTCTTTCTCTGTAAAATAATTGCTGATTGTCACTGCAAACTAAAAGTGAGGGAGAGTGAGGGGAAACATAAATATATATTCAATGTATATGTGTGGAAGTTATTTTATTTTTTCCAAATGGTATTTGCCTCAAAAGTAAAGACTTAGGCAAATGGTATTTGTTAGGTGGTGCTGGCTGATCATAGACCATATAGAGTTGTTTTCTGAACTGCTGTTGTCTAAATTCTCAGTCCTTTCCTGCTTATGGGTCAGAGAGGACAGTGTCTATCAGATTTAGTTGGCTTCCTGATGGGACACCACATTGAGGGTGCTTTTATGTTCTTATCTTCTGTTCTTCTGTTGTCGGAATCCCATGGAGCAGGATTTCTGCAAAGTGTGGATCTCAAATCTGCGTGAGAGCAGGGGCTGGCACTCAGTAATGGAGGGGAGGGGGCAGGTGAGGTGGTGGAGGAGCAGGAGGATGTCAGCAGCTGCTGGGAACACACAGAGGAACAGATTAATGGCCCCTTATGTGGAGGGAGAGGGAGGACTCTGGAGACAGGGATAAAGGAGAATGTTTTGGGTAGGGGAGGAAGGGCATTCAAGTTATGCAAGGGAAGGGAAAGAAATGATTTCTAGCTGTGCAAAGGTACATGAGAACATGTACGTGTCTCTAGTTTCTCAGTGCTAAAATAATCATTCACTCTCGATGGGCGACACAGGAAGGCTTTGGCAGAGAAAGAAGGGCTTGGTTTGGAGAAGAGTGAAAGTTGGAAGAGTGTTGCTGAGGACAGCTCCATCATGTTGAAAGACAAAGAGGATGGGTGGAAGGTTTATCATGCTCTTCTCTGAGGTGTTTCTAAGCCATGAGCTATTCTGTCCTGTAGCAGATGTGTACAGGCCTTTGTTTAGTCTCTGCCAATTAAGGGGACACAGAGTCTGTGACAGACTCACCAAGGCTCTGGAGGGCAGCTGGCTGAACCATGGATGTACTCCTGGCTGTGGCTGGTGCTACACTGGATTTGGTTTCTTGAGGAAAATACAGCTGTGATTACTCTTCCCTTTGCTGTCTCTGTATGACAGCATCCATCAGTGCTCATCCATCCATTGAAGTGTCACAATGAGACGCGTTTGAAAATGCCAAAGTTGTACAAATTTCATCTGAGCATTGTGGCTGTTCATTCTCTAAGGCTCTTTTCTTAGCCCCTCACCATACTGCCAAAACACAGCTCTAGAGCATGCTCCAGAAAGGCCTCAGTCAAAGCTATCTCTCATCTGGACATAACTTCAATCAATTCTCACAGTGGCTGTAGTTCTCCATTTGTGTAATTTACATAATTCCATTAGGTTGAATAAATTTACACAAATTTGTACCTTCTTCTGCTGAGAAGGTTTGTGTTGGTTGTTATTGCTTTGGGATTTTTTGAGCATAGTCAAACTCTTTCTGCACGCAGTCACTGTGACAGATATCAGCCAGCAAAGCACCCATGTTCCACCTTAAAGATCTCCTTACTGAGAAGAATGAAAGGAGTTACAGTACATCCCAGGTCACTGCATCCTGGCAATGTTCAGAAAATTCTGATCTTCCCTCTGCATTTTCCCTGTTGCCCTTCTCTTCTCTATTGCCTCTTTTTGGTTAAGTTAATTCCAAATTCAATTTTGAGGGAAATACCTTTTCTCTTTGGTCTCAGACACAGCAACACCCCTGCCCCACAGATGATAATAGGGATTGCTTACTCAAATAGAAAGAAAAATTCTTTTATGGGTGACATTATTATTTTATCTTATTAGATGTTCCATGTAAAGCATTTATCATTGGAATAATTTTCCCTCTCAAAGTCATATCAGACACAAAGCTGTCTTCAGGGCTATTTCTTCTAGTTCACTGGACAGCTGTTCTGCCTGAAAAGAAAGAAAAGATCATATATCAATCAAAGACTTCAGGAGAATCCTTATGTTCTTTATCTAATAGGAAAATCCTAACTGTGAGCTCTTGATCTTCTGACTTCTGCTTTTTCAGTTTGAAGAACTGCATTGATATATTTTGCAAGACTATCTGTTTGGTTTATTTTTTTAAATGTATCTTTTGTGTGTCATTTTGATGCTTAGAGGGTGTTACAAACTCATCTTCACTGGTGACAGCCACATTGTAAGCAAACAGTTTTCTTACCCCTGTGACTCGATTCATCCTCCTCTGAATATCACTATGGGCAGTAATTAGTACTGCTTAGCAGAAACAAGGTCCTCATCTCTGCTCTGCTGGTGCTGAACTACTGATTTCCAGTGGAAAAAGACTAAAGGGCTGAAAGGTGTGTCCAACCTGCAGCCTTCTAAACTAGTACAGTTGTCTGTATTTACTCATCACTCTGCAGTTTTGTAACTCCATTGCAGTGAAATAAGTAGCAGGGAATAGATAATTTTTAATATATTTTATTGCTAGTTATACATGTACCCTAGTCTGCCATGCTAATTTAATGAAGATTCAAAGCACATTAGAGTTCTTGGTCTTTATAAAAATATTCAGAATACTTTATGCAATTACTAAACAATGTGTATAGACAGTAGCAGAACTAAGATTAGTGTGTGTCCTTTCATCTGTGAGTGTAGGGTGAAGCACAGAAGTGAACTTGGGTGCTCCCTTTCAGCCTAGCAGTGATTACCTTCCAGAATGGAAACCACATCCTCTAGGCAGGGATTCCTGGCCGTGTTAAGCTGTGAGCTGAGTGTCAGAGCATAATTTGCACTGTACAGGTGCACTGGAACCAGGCTGGAGACTGACTTGGAGACACAGGAGCCCAAGGGCACTATTAACCAAACTTGGACATCTTTGCACAAGGGAAAAAGAAAGGCAAACTCGACTCCAATAAGATTTTTGTATGCGCCTGTTGGTGCCCTTTAAAGTAGTCTGTTGCATGTTCATGCTATGTTGGCATTCGATGGCATCTTCAGAGCCCACACAATGCCATGTGGGGCTCAGCAATACAAAGATTTGCAGTGTTTTGATGTGTTTTGCTGAAAGAGACCCTCTGTTCTCTCAGCCAGCAGACCTTGACTTTGGTAGGGCTTTGCAAGGGCTGTCTGGCCTGGATTCCTTTATGTAGGATTGCAAGCAAAATTAAGGCATGACGTAGCTAATTATGCAGTTGAAAAAGAGGTATGAGAAAGGAAAGATGTGCCAGCATAATTGCTGTAAATTCTTCTATTTACATATACTTAAAGTCGTCCTGATCCCAAATTTCCCGAAGCAAATGAATTTATTGATTCTAAGTAGATCTTGGATCATATGGCTTGCCACGTTGGATCAGAATATTGGGCCATCAAGTGCCATTGATTATGACCAGGAGCAGAAGATTTAGAGCAAAAGGCAAGAAACCTGTGATCAGTCATTGTAGAATAAGCTCTCCTTAAGGATGCTGTAATTATAAGCAGGATGCATGGCCAGTGTGCAAAATGTGATAGCTCCAAACAAAGGGAAAACAATTGGGATGATTTAATTCTCTTTTGCTTTGAAATAAAAAAGAAAAAGATCAGTTTTATTTAATCAATAGACTCTAGGGTTTGATGTATGGATGAAAACTTACAGGCAGTGGAATAATACTTCTGGTTAAGCACTTCTCATCAGGAACTTGTTTGACCTGTGAGCTGCTTCATTTTTTAAACTTAGATGTCTCTATTATAGAACTTCTAAAGATTGTTGCAGTGCCACCATGGGGAGTGTGTGTGTGTGCTTTAATACGGATGCATCTTGTAGGAGAGGAGATAAACCTTTTTCTTTGTACACAGACACATACATGATTTATCAAACATATTGTATTACTCTGTCTTTACAGTAAAACGTACAGTGGATGTGAATTACTCTATCTGTGAAGGATTAGAAACTCTGATGTTCTGTCTTGTATTCAAGAAGAGGATTACTCTGCAGATAACGTGCAGATAATTTACTTTTAGTGAGGCAGTGCAGTTTAAGGACTGAAAAATCAACTTTCTTGAGGCAAAAGGAATAGGAAAAATGGAAAAATATAGCATAGTTGACTACTCATGGAAATTTCAAGAGAACATCAGAAATATATCATTATATATTTATTGAACAGTTGTCATTTCCATCTTCCTAAAATGGTCTTTTGATAAAAAAAAAAAATTAAAAATATATTGCAAATGCTGAGTACCTTGAAATTCACCAGTTTTTTTGTGTGCATTGGCATGATTGGCAGCATTACATGCCAACAGCTCATTTGAATATGAAACATCTGTACATTATTATTTAGGGATTTTTCATCTGTTGATTTTAGAAATGAGGATTTTATGAGTCCTTGCATGCATAATTGTGTGTTACTTCTATGCAGAAGCAGTCAGTAATAAAAGAATTGGCCAAAAACATACTGTATATAGTTTTGTGATTAAGATAGGAAATGCAATATATAAGGAAATACAATATGCACTGTATTTGATTTTAGGTGTGGCAGCAGCAATTATGATTTTGTAACAGTGGAAGTAACATGACAGTTCAAAAGCACAGTGAGAAGATTATGCTTTCTTATATACAGCAGTGTAAATTCTTAAAATAACAATGGAATTCTTACATTTTTTCACTGGAAATCAAGATAATCCAATTTAAAACAATTTATTCTCAACAGGTATGGTAAAAAAAAGATATATCATTCTGGAGCGTGGTATAATACATTAATTTTTATGAGTGAGTTATGAAGATGTACAACTCAGGACCTAGGATAAACATCATATTCCTTAATTAATCCATTACATTATGGCACATATGTGTCACTTTTATTAGCCTAAAATGAAAAATGTTGGGGAAAGAAAAAAAGCCTGTTTTTTCTCTGTATTGGAAAACCTTTGTTCTAAAATCATAAAAACAAAATCTGATGCAGAAAACACTATTAAGGTGTTAAACATATAAATTCCTTGAAGACTTGTAAGATAAAGAGCCATCTTCTGTAATTGTTCAAATACATTCTTAGCTCAAATATATTAAAGCTTCTGCATGAAGTTTCTATATGTTTAAATGAATCCAATCCAGGCAACTTAAATTCCATCTCGAGAATGCTGGTGAAGCTATGATTGAGCAACAATATAGGAACATAGTGGGAAATTAAGAAAAAAGAAATCATCTGTCCCTTTAATATCCCAAAATGCAGTGATGTAGATTCTTATAGATTCAGAAGCAACTCATAGAGACCTACAATGAACCTTTCTGTCATACGGGTCTTATCCTGGCCAAGGTTCTCCCTTCTGCCCCAGCACAGATCTCCAGTAATCTGGTGAATTTTTTAATGGATATAAAACTCATGATTCCTAGAAGAAGAGTGGCAAAATGTCCTCTTTGCCTGAGTGCTCTGGCCTCACCTTAGGAAGTTGTTGTCTCTGTGTCTGAGCGTGGGTGGGTATCACATTCTAACCACAGAGTTTTATTTACCGATTGGAATGAATATTAGGCTTGTAACTATGAATGTTTTGTGTTTGCAGCAAAAGGTCTACAAGAGCATTGGTCACCTATTGATTAAAGAACTAAATCTCACCACACTCCAGCCAGGTAAGTTGTATCAGCCCTGCAGCTCCGAGTGCCTGTGCTTTGGGAAGGTGGGTGATTTTCTGAACAGCAGTCACTGGCAGGGGCTGTCCAGAGCATGTCTTGGAACAGACACCAGATCTCCCTCAGTTCCTGGTCAGAGACTTCTCGATGCAATTTATCTCTTTGGTTATCTAATATGGGAGCTGTTTCCCCAAAATGTGGTATTTCAATTATATTTAAGTGCTGGAGCTGGGTGCAGAAACAATAGCTGCATCTTGTCTATTGCACTGTATTGGAACTTCCTAACATCAAACCCATAAGATTACGAATGTGTGCTTTGTGAGCCCAAGAGCAAATGATCTTTTACATATCTATGTGAATACATTTTCACGTGATTTTACAATGCTAGGTTATCTGTCATTATTTGTCATTTCTAAAATCAGATACTAATAGAATTTAGTATTTGTCGCTTTACATTAAAATAAGAAAAGACATTAGACAACACAAACGAAAACACTATTAATGAAAAAACCAAATTAGAGATTATTGTGTATTGAAGACACGAAATTTAATACAAATTAGCACAATACAAAGAAATATGTTTTTCTGCTATCTCTGTATTAGAAGAATAGCTCTGCTTTTCTCCATATGTCTGTGTCACCAGGTTGTTATTTCTTTTGTTTAGTCATATAATAGAATGTGTTGAGACATATTATACTCAACTTGTGTAACAGCCTACAAATACTGATTGCAGTTTGAGCTTGTTATGGAAAAGTATTGCCCTGTGGATTGAGAAAATGACCAACAACGGACTATAATCTATGAAGCTGAGAGTAAAATTGCCAACTAGAGGTCATTTTTCAAACCAAGGGGCAATAGTTTTCTACTATAAACTGAATATTACAGACAGTATATGTTTTATTAAACCATTTCAGAAACTTGGGAGCAGTTTCATTTAAACTTCTTGCTTGATGTGGCTCAGAGAACAGGCCCAGGGCAGCCCACAAAAGAGGCCTAGTGCAGTCTCTATAATAAATATTCTGTATACTCAGTAATTATGAAGGCTTTAGGGCCTTTATGGTGAATGACCATATCCTGCCACCATTCTGAATCCTTAGCAGCAATTGAAGTCATTAGGATTTGTGTATAAAAATGAGTGCAGGCTGCTGTTGCTCACTGTAATACTGTGACAAACTAGAGCCCAGCTAGACAGAAAAGCCAATTATAGCTATTGCAGTCTAAAAGATTAAAAGGAAAATACCTTTTCCTCCTCCATATTCTCTTACTGTTTTTCTTCCTTACGGAAGTATGGAGATGATGGTGCTCATATAGGGGTGATTGCCTACTGCCTTAGTCAGTAAGAGGACGTCCACTCTGAAATCACAGAAATGACAGTAAACATGTGTGGGCGAAGTGAAGCCTTTAACCTCTCCTGCAACACACTTTGCTTATTCCTAGAGGGTTCCTCACCCTGTGCCTGGGAACAGAGGTGTTTTCTACAGCCCATTGCTTGGAGTGACTCTTAAATGTTAATATTTTTTCAGTACAAAATTCTCAGTGGCCTTCAGGTTTTAAAAAGAGTGATGGGAAGTTCTAGTTTCTCTGAAAAAGTGGGGTGCAAAGAAATATCAGAAGGATCACAGTGGCTTGGGCAGAAGGAGGTCAAGCAAACTATTTCACTTTTTCTTTGAGAATCCTTGATAAAAATTATCTTCTTTAGAGCTCCTTATGGACTTCTCCATAGCTTCTTTTGTAAGCCTCGACATCAGATTGTGTACCTTGCAGGATTTCTGATTTTCAATTCCGGGGCAAAGCTCAGAGTCTGATCCTCATTTTGTGGCATAACCATATCACAGACCAATACTACTATCTTGTTCACAGCACACATATTTAAATTCCTTCATGCCTAAGTTGGAAATTCACATGTCACAATCATGCCTGTAAATTGTGTGTTCTCACAACCATAATTGGAGATTTCTATCTGTATTTGCCAGATTATTGCATAGTTATAGCTATAGCATGGGCAAATTAGGAGCAAAATATGTTTTTCTACTTGGAGTTTTTAAAAGCCGGACCTTACATCCATATGGGTGTATATATTATACAGACACAGACATAATTTTCAAATGGTCATAATTTTAAAGGTCTGCATAAAACTTCACCTCAGCAAGGGTGATGGATTAGAGTAATAAAAAATGGAGCAGCAAAATTCTTGTTGTAGATCTAGTCCATCTTCTTGACATTACAGGATTGTTCCCTACAGGGTACTTGCTGATACTTTGTCCAGAGAAGGTTTAAATGTCCCAAGCAGTGAAGTTCCCACTAAAGTTTGACAGACATAACTCAAAGGATATTTTTCTGACCCTCTATCTTAAATGGATCAGCTTTCCATGATATGTTGGTCATAACTTCAGGGACCTGTCCTGTGTGTATCTCCTTGTTGCTTCCAGGCTTCCAAATATTTGCAGAAAATCTCCATAAATTACTTTGGTATTGACCATGCCATTTGCTCTCATCCTCCACCTAACACTGTCACTGGGCAGATTGTGAGGATTTTAAAGACTGGCCCAAATGAAAATAATGCTATTAATTTAGTGCTGCATGTATTGACTAATATATACACACTATAGATACGATTATGTATCTAGTCTGTGTTCATTTCCAGGAGGATGTTGTTTAGAGGACTGTCTGATTGTATTGGGCTTTTGCAAACATATAATTAATCTCATTTTTAGCAATGCTTAGCTCCAAGCTGATGGTGTAGAAATATAGGGTTATTAGTTTCTAGAACATTTTTATTATGCACTTTCTATTTTGATTGACAACTATTAATATTTTAAAATGACAGAACTAAAACTTATGCTGCCAGATAGCATCAAATGTAATGTATACTAAGTAAACAGAAGCATGTGAGCAGGATAATATTTATTGTGTAGTTACACAACAATGTGTAAGAGACTAGAAAGAGAATTATTCTTCAAGAGGGATATTTGATATTTTACGCTCTTTAGAAATACAAACATAGGACTGAACTTTGTACCCCATTTCCTCAGGGTAGCATGCAGATTTTATCATCTATCCTGGATGGGTTGTTCTTGAAAGCTTCCATTCTTCACCTTCCTTTCTCTCAAACTGTCTGTATAGAGATGAGGGGGAGATCTTTCCAAGATGAATTTATGGCTCTTCTGCTTTACCATTTGATGTTTTTTCTTGTTGCTCCAGCTACAATTTCTGTTGAACCCTTTTCCTGGAGAGCTTGGCTGCCCAAGTCAGATTCTGGTGGGGAAGAGGCACAGTCAGAAGTGTTGTGCAGTAGGAGATTCACGAGGTGAGGGATTGTAGCTGCTGCATCCAAGTCAGGTTGCAATTTCTCATTAAGGGGGAAAAAATAGCCAAGCAAATAGCAATTTTGTCTTTAGAACAAAAGGAATAGTTACTATGAAGTATATGCAAATTCCCCATGTATTTCTTGTGAATATTTAATATAAAGCAATTAGAGGCAGGGCAAGAATTACACAGCTTTTAAAACACAACAAATGAAGAAGCTCCCATTTTCATGACACAATTCACCCATCTAAGATTACTTATGGAATTCAAGTTGACAGGAAGAAGCTGGAATGTTCAGAACCTGGTTCAGAAGGTCATTCTTAGGTCTGTGGGCCTTGACTGCTGGAGCCAGGACTGGCTTTAGAGCAGGATGGCAGAGATGTACATCTCCTGAAAACACATACAAACAATTTAAACCAACTGAATGAAGACGCAAATTCTTGTGTTGTGTTAACAAGTAAATTGATAAAACTAGCATTAATCAATAAGGAGGAAGACTCTAGGCTTTTATTTTTTTGTAAAATAATTTCAGTTTGCATCCTTCAGAGCAAAAATTAGCTCAGTTTTACAGAAGTTTGTCAGGCACAGAATATATTAGGCAGAAGTACCTGGTTTATCTTGTGTAGTGAAGGAAATAAAGCTGTGTTAACCTTGTGTTTTATCTGTACTAATTTTTCCTAATTTAGATCTAGCATGACTATTTCCGTGAAGTACCATACGTACCTATCTTTAGCAGAAGAAACTCTAAGAGGCAACTCTTAAATTATTCTCAATGCAAATTTTTTCATGAATGATGAAGAGTAACCACTTGTGTTCTTTGCCCACCACCAAAACAAGTAGCTGTAAAATTACAAGATAATGTCATTAGGCAGTTGGTTTTGACAAAAAAGGACTTACTGGATAAGAAGAGAGTCAGTGGGGTTGATATATTTCACATTTATTTACTGTCCTAGGTAAATGACTTTTTCCACTCACTGAGACAAAAAGTATCCATGTGTGAGGTGTTTTAATTTTTACCTGAATGTGCCTTTACCTACAGTGCCTGACTCTGACTGGGGTTGTTGGGCAGCACTTTTAAACAGTTGCAGCTTTTAGATGCAATTAAAATGTTGTTAAACAACAACAAGATTATATATGTATAAAATACCTGATTACCCAGCATTTATGATGAACTGTTTGGTGAAGTTCTGCATTCATTCCTTAAATTGATCACATCATGTTTTATTGTTGTTAAATTCTCTTTTGGATTACAACCTTCTCTTTTCTCTTAAGTGGTTGACTGCTGCAGCATTCATCCACTGTGCCTTCTGCATTTCCTTCAGCTTTTCCATTCCTTGCAAGTGGTTTTCCTCTTGACTTGTGCTTGGCATCAGGTTGATGCTATTAGCAGAAATACCAGTCTTAAAGTGTTTATTATGAATCTGGACTGGTGAGGGAATTGCAGGTGCTTGTGGAAGCACAATTTGGGAATAGTAGTTCCTGTCGATCAAGGCAATGTGTCATTGTGCCTGACATACTTGTGAATTGTTATCAATCCTGTTACCAATTTCTGTCTAATCCCTCCTTGTCCATCTGTGATGCTTATGGTTCATCTCTTCTGGGCATTAATATTCACATTTCAGAATGATACATCTAATGACTGACCTCACTTTGAGGGAACAGTGCCATGTTGTGATGGAATAAAGTGTCATGATGTCTTAGGTAAATAAGCCAATTGGTCTGGGAATAGGAAAAAACTTAATCTGGCAGCAAAATATAAGAGGAAAAGTTGTTGGTATATGAGTCCTATTGAAAAGAGGGTACTACTCAGCAGAATATACATGAAGAAATGTGCCATCACATGTGTAATTAAAGGATAGTTTGGATCATGTAAAGTGCCTTTCAGGTAGCATTTTTGGATTTTGCAGCCATGGTTCCTGTAAACTTGTCTGCTATAGTCCATCCCAGTGTAAACTGTAATGTTTTGTTCTGAGATTTGGGAAGAATTGCGTCAGAGATGTTACTCACAAGGGTCTTAACTGCAGTCTTAGATCACCAGGGTCAGGATTTCAATGCCAGCACTGTTCCCATTTGAGCATCTCCTTTGTCTCCTGTAATGTAAATCCTATCCTCAAATGCTTGTGTAGGGTTGGCACTGATATTCAATGGGAGCAAAGGCATCAGAGATCAGATGGAAAATATGTATATACTGCATCTGTGTATTGTATGTGGCAGCCAGGCAAAGTGATGGAGCAACACTTTAAAATAAACAGGATCTTTATTATACAGTCAAGTGGGGGAAAAGTGGATGTTTCTATTTATCAGTTGGGGTTTTTTTTTGTCTTGGGTGTTTCTATCTTTGACTGATACAAATATTTTGGAATCTAAACATATCTCTGCAATACTGTTGTGTCTTTGTTCTGGATTTCTTTCATCTTAACTTATCAACACAGTATATGAGCCACTTTATCCTACAGTGTGATCATCATCCTAGTGTGTATTTGCTCATTAATGTCAGGTTAAGATCTAAAGAAATACGAAAGCAGGAGTGAAATTTCTTTCTTTCTTTTTTTTTTTGTTTTGTTTGTACTAATCTTTTTATATTAATAATGATGGAAAAAGGAAAACTGTGCTGCGGCTTTAGCTAAATAAAATATATACACATTTTCCACAAGTGCTCTATTGCTTCCAGACTTGGGTTGGCTTAAATATTAGAACTCAAACATGATCTTAAAATGAAAACTGTGATCAAGGCTCTCTTTGGAGTAGGGACTAATTGGTTTGGTATTTAAAAATAATTGAAATATCCTAATAAAATATGCATTAGAAATAAATATATATGAAATGTACATTCTACTATTTATATTTTTTCACTGAATAGATTTTTTTCATCCATATCCTTTGCATAAGCTCATGAACAGTTGGAAGGTCTCTTTCTTTATATACCTGATGTACATAGTGAAGACATTTTGAAAAGAGAAAGTAACAATGGAAAAATGTAAAGCTAATATTTTTTTTAAACTGCTGTTGGTTGTTAATGGGACACACATTTGTTACACAAGCTGTCTTCTCTTTTTCCTTTTTTTTATTTCCCAAAAATTTACTCTAAAAGTATTTTTAGACAGCTTTTGCATTTCTAAGAAAATATAGAGAAAAAACTAAACCAGCTTTCTGATTTCCAATTAAAAAACTGTAATTTTCTGGAAGGGTATAGAGAGTAGAAGGGAAGAGGGATGCGGGAGTGGGCCAGGCAGGCCAGAATTTACACACTGGGTTGTAGAATATAAGGTGTTGAAAATTATCTCAGCTGGAGCCTGCTCCTCTCTACTAGCTAAGCAGGAGAAAAGAATTGTTCTAATCTTGGTTGGATGTGGCATGAAGTGTCCCAGTAGCAGCTCTGGGTGAACTTGCAGAGCTGAGGCTGAGGGGAACCCACAGCAGAGTCCCATGGGGAGTGATGGGGCACTGATCCTCGTGCTGCAACAAGGTCACAGGAGGTTTCCCAGCCGAGCAAAACCCTGAAGCACAAGAACTTGAAGTGAGTGATTCCTTTTGGGCAGCTCAGCTGCAGGCTGAGGTTGTTAGATGGACCAAGCTCCTTCAGAGCTGCTCCTCATGCCCCACCTTCCCCTGGACCATCCAGCCCTTGCTTTTATTCCCCAAAATCATTCTTTCCTTTCGTGGGGACACATCACCGCCCACAGTCTCATGAAAACAAGCACTTAAGAGTATGTTTTATCTTGAAACTTTTTAATTTGATTGAGATGATTTCCAACACAAAATATATTTTTTGAAGTTTTCAGGGGGGTACGCAAATGTTTTGATGGAGTTGCAATGCCTAGATTACGTCTGATGATTTCAGATGGTTAGGCTATATTGTAATAAAGCATGCTAAACCATAAATGACAGAATTTAAGAACAGTGTTTTGACTTTCCTAAGGTAAACGTTTTCACACCGCAATGTCAGTTTTGGCCTGTTTTGGGTTGAAACCAAATTGTCTGATGAAAGTTTCATTTTTAACAGATTTACCTATGCTAATGAGTTTAGCAGCTCTGGCTCTTTCATATCAGTTCTTCCTGAGAATCACCATGTCTGCCCCTACTTGTTGCTTTATTATTTTTCAGAGCTGTCAGTTTTCAGTCCTCTTCAGACTCCCTCCCCTGTAGCAGGAGGCACAGAGATCTTTTTACTGCATTCAGAGCATGAGACACAAAGAAGCCCAGTCTAGTTACTGAGCTAGGTTTATTGCAGTAAGTTGGCATTGTAGGGCACATTCTTCTCAACATCTTGAAGCTTTTAGCAAGTCTTTTCTCTTATTTGAAAACTGACACAGTTTGGCTTCTGTTTATGAAGGAGTCACAGCCCTGCAACACTGATTTGTACTTGCCTAGTGTGCTTTCAGTTACATGGCAATCCTGTGTGAAACCTTGCAGCTTTATTTACTACATCAAGTTCAGCAGTAGGCA
>NC_140713.1:10637500-10665000 GCF_050655825.1 Lonchura striata | reverse complement strand
ATGTAAATATGTGGGATAATTTCTTAAGGGTAGTAAGTGAATATACTTAATGTATTTTGATTTAATCAGATAAGATGGCTTTTTTTTTTTTTTTTTTTTTTAGGGAATCCCCCATTTGCAGGACCATGGAGGAGTCTAGATGTAAGAATAGCCTTATTTAAAAGAAATAAAATGTTCTAGGGAATCTGTTGGTAGCTTAGCTTTGGTTCTAGCTATTGATTGAACATCATTCTGCAGTTGTATGGTCATATAGATGGCTTCCCGTGATAAACAGGTTAATGTGAATTGCATTTTAATATAAAATAGAAAAAAAAGGAGTGAATTTTCTTCATTAATTAACTCTGACTTGGCAGCTGTACTTATTAAAAAAAAGAGGTCTATAAGTAAAACACTTAACTCTGAACTCTGAACAAACTACCTTGACCCTTAAAGAAGTCTTGTTCCCATGAAGTTGCATGTGCTAAAGGTATTTGAACACAAGCATAACCTTAGAGTAAGACAAAAATGTAAAACATCTGCTTCAAAAGAGGATTCATGCACTCTAAAGTGACTCAATGGAACTTAGATTTCTAAGTCTTTGGCAGGTGACTGTCCTTGTTAGTCCAGGTAGTTCCATTATGTACCCAGGACTAACACCTCCTTCTGCTCATGTCCAGAGCTTCCAGGTTTTGAATAATGGCCCTCAGGGCTGAATGGAGGAATTGGGAGCTCAGCCAGATGCATAATAAATATTGCAAGACTCTGGTCTTAGATGAGTGCTGTATTGGATGTAGGTAGAAGTGCTTTGTTTAATCAGGACTGTGGCACTCTAGGAAATTCTAGAGTGATCGTATATGTAATTCATTTTGCTTCTGTTCAGTATTTGTGAGTCCTGTATATTAGCCAATTGTGAAATATTTGGAAAACACATCATTGAAAGTAAGATTTCACATTTGTATTTTCCCCTAAGTGTATTTAACTGTTAATGAAAGCCATGGGATTGAAAGCTGTTGAGACAGAAATCTTATTCAGGAGACTGGAGCTGTAGTGCTCTCTGACTCATTTGATCCTCCCATGTCTCCTTTGGGACTCAACCGTTTTTAAAAGGAATTACAGATAGCAGTGGAAGAATAGCTTTGTCACTGACTATTCATTCCATGGTGTTTCAACATAGGGCACAGATTAATGTAATATATTGTGTTGAATTTTGTTTTCTGGACATCTGTTCAATATAGCCAAACTCCTCCTCTATAAGACTCTGAGGAGCCATCACTTGGTAGTAGCTAGAAAACATTGGGCTGGATATTCACTGGTGACTTGGAGGTATAACTCCTTATGCATTGGATCTCCAGTGCCCTGAGCTATCCAATTGTCTGTGTCAAATAACCCCAATGTGCCTTGTGTCAAATATTACTGATGTCACTATTGACATTGTGTCAAAAAATGTCATACCTAATGTCTGTCACTGAAGAATGGTGGCAGAGTCAAAATTTGACAAAAAACACTTAAGGACAGATAATGGATGTAATGTGTATCTTTCTCGTTCCCCTAACAGGGAACCAAGAAAATTGTGTCTGTTCAAATTTTCTTATGCTGGCCACATTGCATGTTGTACATTTCTAGTTGCAGAGATTTTGGATTTGAACTTTTTAAAAATATTGCTAAACAGGGGAAGTTATTCAAAACAAACTGAAAATGACCCCAGTTAGCAGGCACAGCTGCAGCTGGTGTAGACCAGCTCCAGGTTGGTCCAAGGCGGGAGACAGCTTTAAATGCAGTGAGGCCAGAGACACTGGGCCATAAGAATCACAGAGGAGAAAACAGATTTGGTGACTCTCATTACACTTCCCTATATTGCCTATATTGTGTATATATAATTTATATTATTTTAAAGTGTTAAAACTTTTTAAAATTTGAAACTCATGATCACATCTTATGTGATGTTCATTGATTTTGAGAGAAGGTGTTATTCTTAAGGTTACTTTCCCTAAACTTTTCTAAGTGGCTTGATGAGGCTAATTCCTCTAGATCTTCTTATAGTGTTCTAAAACTTTAAGGGTAGGATCTCTTTCCTGTGTGGATGTAGCAAAAAAAAAAAAAATACTTAAAACCGTCTCCAAAGTGAGACATTTTCAATCTCTTTCGCATATGGGAGTTACAGGATAATTTAAAATATCCTGATGCTGATTTGTAGATTTTAGGGTGTTTTTTAGGAGTTGAGTATTTTGTTTTTAATAAGTAGTATTCTTGAGTCTCTCTGACTCATGGAATCAAGGTCTGAATCCCTTCAGAGGCAGCATCAGGAAGTTCTGCTGTTCTCAGATTGGACTGTAAGCAGCAGCATCTGGCAAGAGTTTGGCTTTGAGCAGACAACTATAGTCATTCCAAAGTACTCCTGTTAAGTAGTAGTAGTAATAAGAATAAAATTATAGTGGACTGTAAAACAGCATTCTACTCTGTTCCTAAGCAATTGCTTAAAAAACCTAGAGTTTTCTTAAGCAGATGCCTCACATTGCCCTGAAAGCCTCTGGGCCCATGTGAAGGAATGTCAGCTTGTGCTGTTCAGGCAGTTGGGGTGATTTGTTAGAGCCACGAGGTCAAATCTTCCCCAGCAGTAGAGAAATGCTGAGAGACAGAGCTTGATGTAGCCATCAGAAGCTGATGTGTCATGAGCTGGTTTGGTTTTGCAGAGCTTTTCAGGGAGGGAAGGAGCTGGATGCAGACAGTAAACATCCTAATGTCTGGGTCAACACACAGAATCAAACACTGCTGGGCTGCTCTGTGTGTGAGCACCTGCCCTGTGCCCTACCTGAGCTGGCTGCTGCTCACAACCCCAGTGCACTGGGGCTGTGAATCACCAGCTGCTGGAGTCCTGTGTGGGTTCTTAGACACAAAATTGTTTTTTAAATCCATATTTTGAATATGGAATATGGAAATCTGAATTTTGAATCCATACTAAAATTATGTTTCTGAGACGTCTTTGCCTAAAACACAATAACAAATAGAAAATACAATGCTCTCAGATCATGAATAAAAGCTGGGCTGCAGGAGGAGCAAAATCCTTCAGAAATACTCAGGAAGGTAACAAGAACATAGAGGCAAAGCATTTGCCTAATTATCAGCATAACTAAATGTAACAAACAAGAAATAAATCACTTTTTTGGCTTCATTAAGTTAAATTAAAAAATCCAGTCTTGGGCATTTTGCCTCTGAAATATACAGTATTTTCAACTTCAGAGCTGCCAACATTTCTCAAATAAGTGAAATGGCTCAGGTGATATTTAAGATGATTCGGTGTGATGATGAATAGCTCATTTACCATCTTACATTTAAACTCAGATCACATTGAAATGTGTGTTTGAAAGTCTGGATGAGTAAATCTGGACTCATAGGCAGATTGTCTTCAAAATAGCAAACAAGAATCTTCCAAAGTTTTTATGGGAGCTTTCATTATCTAGATCCTGTCCCTGAAAGACTCCTTCCCACTTACAGCCCTTCATTGCTTTGACTGTCCCTTGTTTTCTTATCAAAAGAGACAGAATCTTTTAGGGCCTTAAAAATAGGTTTATTTTGAATTAATAAGTAACATAGGAGTTTTTCCTGATGCAGTCTTGGCTTCAAAAGTGACAAGCAGAGGAAGCAAAGGTGCTCAGCTCTACCTCTGTAGAGGTTCCAATCTGAGTAGTGGGATGGAACTAAAAGGGGAGAGTTATCTATTAAAAAGTTTTGTTTTGTTGGCTTGAATAAATAATATGTACTTTGACATTCCTGAACTCGGATGCAATGATGAAGTTGTAGGCTAAATGCTGTCTTCAATTAAAAAAGGGAAAAGGACAACAAAAGGGGTAACTCCAGCAGGAGTGGGTGAATAAATGTGCTCTGCCAGAATAACTGAGCCTGATGTTCAGGATATTCACTTATCATGTGTGAAGCTAAATCCCTGAACTACCTTTTCAGAGCCAGGCATGAATGTAAGCCTCTCCCATTCAAGAGGAATTTCTTTATTTCATCCCCTTATAAGGTTCCTGTGGGTCCTTTGTTTTCCTTTTTCTTTTTTGCCTGACCACTACTTTTATGAAATCCTGGTAATGTCTATTTGTGGGGCCTTCTGCATGTGCCTGCTTTCTGTAGCAAAGGCATGAATTCTGAATTTGTAGTAATCCTGAAAACATTAATTCTCATAAAAATAGTTAATAGCTGGACTTCATGTTTGACAAAATGCTTAGCATGGTCAACTGAGGTGGTTAAGTTTGTTTAATACACAAATATAGTATGTTTTTATTCATTTAGTTTAAAATTCTATTCCTCCTATTTAGCAGTTTGCTAATGAGAATACCTGTGTAACAGTAATACTTTAATGGTATTTACTAACATAAATATTTGCTTTCTAGAAGCAACGTTACACAAAATTCCTCAACTGCAGTCTAAGCAACTGCTGGAATGTTTGAGGTAAGAAACCTGACCTTTGGGGAGGATCAACATCAGGAAAACAGAGTTTCCACTGTTTATGACTTGTGGCCATAGTGAAGGGGCTTGGAATGGCAGGAGGTGACTGACACACACTGTGTCACTGCTGAACCCCAATGGAACGTTCTTGTCGTTATAATGATATTGGTAAGATTTTTATGAATTTCAGCATATCCTTGTACACTCAAAACAGTCAGTTTGTCAAGGTCCTTTTGTAATAGATAAAGGAAAATAAATAGAAAGAGACCTTCATTTATACTAAATGTTAGGAATTGCAAAACCTGTGTGGAAAAGAAGAATTTTGACTCAGCTGCTGCTGAAATTACATTAGCTGCAGCTCAAAGAAGAACAAAAAAAGTCTTTGAGGCATTGTCTTTTCCACAAAAAGTCTGCTTCTTCTCCCTCAAACTATTTAGTTGCCAACCATTATTGTCAAGTGCTAGCATCCAACATGCATCACAAGGTGTGGTGCCCAAGTGGCTGCAGTAGGTGCTGCAGTGAAGTCCTGGTGTACAGTCAGAGCAGCTCTGGCTGGGGGCAGCGATGGCAGTGAAGGGTGAACTTTCTCCAGCCCTTCCTCCAATGGAGGCTTGTCCAGCTTGTAGGTGAATATACAGGAGGCTTGTAAAAAACTAATCTCCCACTTGTTTATTCTTGGAAATGCAGTTTTGTATATTCAGGTGAGTGTTGGCATGAGACTTGGGCAGGAACAGTCAGCTGGTAACATTTTTTCCAGCGTGGACTTACTGTTGAGATCTGGAATGGAGATACACTTTATTTATGATGCCAATTATCTTACTCTAATTATTATTTTTAAGGATTTCTTTGCAAAGGGTCTTCTCTTTTTTTCTTCCTTAGCAAAGTACTCCTACTTAGCTTATTTATTTTTCAGCTTTAAAACATCAGCATTTTATAGATCTGAATTTCACAATGTGAGGATGATTGCTACGTACAATTTGCAAAATTGTGATTAACCAGCCCCTGTTTCGAGTCAGTTCTCCCTAATTCACAAAAGGCTTCCAAGAATAGTCTGCACAAAATTCAGTGTGCAAATTGTAGGGCAGATTTTTAGAGGGCAGTTTAAAGAATGAAGTCCTAAGGGTTTTATCTATATTTATATCTCTTGTTAAACCAAACTCTTATGTAAATGTTACAATCTGTAAATAACAAGCTGAGCCGCTTTCTTAAAGGAAAGATTGCATCCACGTTTTTTGAGATTTGGCAAAATTATTAACTTGCCCAATAGACCAATATACAAGTATATTTGGAAGCAACTAACACTAGCCTGTGTCTTCATCTCTATTTTATGGATATTTAAAGGTTTAAAAATACATAGACCTTTCATTTTCCTGTAAAAATTGTCTCAAATTGAAAAACACTGCCCTTAGTGATGACTTGAAAAAAATGGAGATAGCTTTTGTATACTTTTACTTTTTATAGCCATTAATGTTGTAGTAAATCTTGTATTATTGTATACAGTCTAGATTATTCTTCATTCTTTTGCCTTTGGACAGGAAAGAAATTACTGGCTTCCATCAGTGTTATTGGCAATCCCCATATTCTGACATCTGTTCCTTTCTAAACATTTTACCAACCTTGATGAAATGTAGTTTAGTGTTAGAAGCTGACTTGAAGAAGAAATTGGATGATAAAAAAATAACATTGATTAAACACCAGAAGTAATTTACCAATGACTATCAATATTTTGATGGCCATTGCAGTTTATTGCAGAAAAGCTAGACATCTTATAGTAATTTTAATCATATATAAATCTTTGAATTAAAATGCATAAATGAATTCTCATTTTTTAAACAGAAGGATGAGAGACTGATCTTAGTCAATTTTAATCAAACTCCTTGAGCCGTAGTCCTGAGAATGTTTGGGGCATATTTTACAGATGCTGTGCAATGCACAACTCCCCAAATTAAAAATATCAATATTTTCTAATACACAGTGGAGATGCCATTCCTGATGTTGTCCTTTCCATGGAGCAGCACTGGGATTTGCTCACTCTAGACCAGATGCTGGAGTGAGGGGCACTCAAAGGGGCCTCCAACAAGGCTGGTGGCTCTCTGGTAAACCACCAGCTTTACTCACACTCCTTTTTATTAACTGTTCTTCATTAAAGTAAAGCAGAGAAATAAAAGACAAGTGATTATTCCCTCTCAGGTGCCAAGCACAGAGCGATTATGATATGTCTTCCCCCACTCCATGGTGTGGTGAGCTGCAAGAGGAGCCTTCCAAGAGGTTGTTGAGGGCTGGGGCAAAAGCAGGGGTGAATGTTTCATTTCCAAGAATCGGAACAAGTTAATTACTCGGTGAAGGAGGAGGTATGAACAATATCTTCTTGGCAAGGGAAGTATGTGGGAAATAAATTGAAAAGGGCTACTACAGAGTGTGTGTTCTGATATTGTGAGAGGTAGATGTACAAGAGGATGGGAAGGTGTGATTAGATATTTTCAGAAGCACTTAGCAACAGTCTCAGTGGAGCTGTTGAAATTCATCAGATTTACTGTGGACTAGTAAGGCTTGGGAGCAGGGTTTGGGCAATGCTAAACTACAAGCCCCATGCCCTGTGCATGGATCCTCTCTGCAAGGCTCTCAGTGAAGCTGTAATGCTTCAGAAGGGTGAGGAAGGCACATTTCTCAAGCACTGTGTGTGTGTGTGTGTCTATGGACCATTGAGGACAAAATGAAATTGCAATTCTTGATGAAGTAATTTCACCACACCAAGATTTTCAAAGGTGGAATTACTCCTCTAGCAATCAGGTCTTAGAGAATTCCCAAGCTAGTTTTTGATTTCCTTAACTTTGAGAGAAACTTGAACCATGGAGGGTTCAAGGTAGTTTCTAGGATGTTTGAAGTGGAGGGAATTTGAGAGATTTGTTTTCTCCATTTTACAGAAAATTTTAATTTGAAGGAAAATTTTCTTAACATACATGCCTTAGAAGATTCAAATTTAGAAGATACAGTTTTCCTTTAATTTCCCAAAAGTCATGTATGGTTGGAGTAACTGAGTGGTCTAGGTTAAAGGGGCGTATAAACTGATTATTTTTGTGTTCTAATAATCTATGCTAATAGTGAAAAAAATTCATATGTTTCAGCCAGAGATCTCTCAGTGTGTTTTATAAAGTCATTCAAAGATGAATGAATTCTCACAGTTCCTTGCTGAGGATATTTAGTAGAGAAACTAAACATTATAGACAAAATGTCACTTTTTGAAAGTGCACTGTTTTTCTTAAAACTGATTTTTTTGCTTATGAAGACAGGTTGGGTTCAATTGTGCTATACATGTACCTACCAGGAATGCAGTCTGGGGGTCAGGAGACTATTCTAGGATATGGAATGACCCAGGTTTTTATGCATGTCATTCCCAAACCCGAGTGTCTAAGAGTTTATATATAAAAATAAGAATAAAACAATTTCTGAACCAGGCAAAGGAACAGGACTTGGCTCTTCCCTGCTGTTGTGTGTAACCACCAGGAGACAGAGATCTTCACTCTTTCTTCTTCCAACAAACTACAGACAACATCTAAAAATTAATGCAGCTCCGCAAAACAAATCTTTTGAATACATTAAAAAAATTCTACTTACTCTCCACAAAAAAAAAAAAAAAAAAAAAAAAGAAATTTAAGAGACATGAAAGAAAATTGTCATGGTGTGGTCACATTCAGTATCTCTCGTTCAAGGAGGGGGAAATTGAGAGGAAGGCTCAGTTGTTTGCCGCGGTGTCTCACAGCTCAGCCAGCAGGAGTCTGGGCTGGCCCCGGAGCGCCGACTACGCAAGGCCATGTTCAGGCTGGGGGTGCCTGCCCTCCTGTCAGACACAGAGTGCCTGGTGGCCTTCCCCTACCCTCTCCCAGCCTCCCTTTAACATATGGTCTCAAAGCTGTTGACGTTCACCTGCTCAGATATCTGTACAAACTACTAGTAGGAACTACATAAATATCTAACAGATGCACGCGCTCACCCTGGGATTAATGCATTCTGCACTCGGACCCGTCAGCATCACACCCCTTCACAAAGGCATTTTATTTTTTCACTTGCTCATGTGGTGTACACCTGTGACATGCTGGCAATGCACTTGCTTGCAGTGAGAGAGCCCCTTAGGTTCAAAGCTATCCTTATATCTTTGTTCCTTTATGCGTGAACCTTTTGAGGTTTTCTCTTAGTGTTCAAAAGGCTTGAGTGTGGCATTACATCTTTAAAACCTCTCATGACCCTTTTTTGAATATGCTGAATATAAAAGCAGAAACAAAGCAAGGAGAACTAGATAAATAGATGCAGGGAGACATCATAAGAAAAAAAAAGCTCCTGAGCTTGCCAATATTACTTCATGCTTTTCATTGCAAACCTGTAAACTAACAATAGCCCACCACCTCACACAGCTGGGTGTGTGAATTGAAGGTGTGCTGAATGTGTGGGCTTTCCAAATGTAGCACAATAACAGCAACACCTGTGCTAAACCACTTTGCATTGATTTTATTTTTTACAATATTTGCAGTCCTTCTCTTTTTATAAGTCTGTATAGTGGGGAAAAAAGTCTTGTCAGCTTCTGTTTCAGTTTTAAGACTTACCTCTTGAGGTTTGATGGACCTGTTAGAAAATCATGTGGATTTTCATCTACCAAGCTAAATGTAGGATTGAGTCTTAAAATGGAGGAAAAATTGTTTTTCTTGTGGATCCAGCTTTGTTAATGTATGTTGGCTTTGGCTAACAGGCTCCTTGCAGCCCAGTCCTGGTTTGGTTGGCTGGTTGATTTTTAATTTTTTTTAACTAAGTAGCTAATGTTTCAGTAGCCAGTTACAGCAATAAAATGGTTAAGAAAAATACTAATAGTCTGTAAGTGTATATCTTAAGGCACAACACTGATTTAAAATTATTAATATTCAATAATTCATGGATGTTTAATGAAATGACATATCAAATCAGAAAAAGTAGAAGTAATAAATTTCTGTAACTTTATTCTCATCACTGCAGAACCATGTAGTTACTATTACTGCTATTATTATCTGGTAACATAGGTTAGGTTTAGTGTTACATTTAATGTTAAATTTCAGGCATAGAAACAAGATGCTTTTCACTGCCAAAATATTCACTGTAACATTCTGGGCTATGAATCTGAGAATTATAAAGATGGACACCATTGTTAAAATCTGAGCATACCTTTTTGGTCACTTTTTCAGCAGTATAAATGGGTCCAAGGGTTGCTCACAGGGCTAGTTAACCTTTTCTCCTTTAACAGCAGCTGAATTTGAGGTTCTTTTTCACCTAAGTACCTACCAATTTATGTCTGTAATTCCTATTAATTCTGAGTCGCTCTTTCTTACACTGTTGTTACTTGAAATGGAAAATATTGGTTACAGTCCAAGAGAAAAATTTATAGCCTGTCATTGTAGCCTTGTGCTATTTCAATATAATAATACAAATGCATTCCCTCTTTGTGATAAGTGTATTTTTCCTTTTACTTTCTCATGCGATGTTCAGACCTTTTCCAGACTTACTTTGTCTCTGTGATCCCAGAGATAATAAATGCTCAAGGAACCTTTAAAGATATTTGTTACCCTTTGAAACAAGGAAAGCAGACTCTCTTGTTCTCTGTCACATTCAGGCTGGGGCTGCAAAGGCAATTTTTATCTTGTATAGCTAAAAGTTGGGGCTTGTAGTACTTTCCTGTTAGGTCACCTTATAAGCTTGTGGATATTTTCCTACATTTTCTATGGGAAACAGAGTATCCTCCAATATTAAGGAAGGTAGAGAAAGTTTTCTGGGCCAAATAAAATTCCTGTTAATGTGTTTAGTGAAACAGAGATGGGGCTTAGGAACACAGAAGTACTGCTTGTTTTAGAAGTGAGAAGGAGACCCACTGGAAAAAAAATTTCTTTCCAGTAATCAAGGGAAGATGGGAGTCTCGCAGCAGTAATGTGGACTCCTCTAATTACCACTTCCAAGTTATTAGCATCTGGAGCCCTTTTTCCCTTTCCTATCTAGCAATTATAGAGTGGGATAGATTAGTGTGTTGCAGAAGATGTAGAGTGGACTAAGTTTCTCTCTGTTGGCACTTGGTTGTTTGCTGGAATGGATACTTTTAGTTGAAGTCCAGGCTTTTTACCTGGCCTTGAATCCCAGGCTGTTCTCTTCATAGATATTCAAGGACCATGCAAATGGTTTATTTACTTCTCTGCTCCCTGCCCCCACAAGAGAAAAAGAAATACATCTTAAAAAGCCGAAGAAAAGCAGGCAGACACATGTTTTGCACATGAAGAATCACGTCTATAGTAAAATGGGATCCATATGTGTGTTTTGGATATGAGCATCAATGCTCAGTTTAGCTTTGCCCACATGCCAGGGTGTATATGCTGCTGCTGAAAGCTCAGAGCTTTCTTGCTAAATCACACACAAAATTTGAACTTGAGGTTGCATTAATGTCATAAGTTCATAGTTTTCTGTTGTTTCTTTCCCCATGTATAGTGTCCTTTGTTTATAACTCAAATCCTCTCAAGATTAAACTTTAAAAAGACTCTGTGATTTAATGGACTTAGGATCAGATTCTAACCTCCAGTGTGGAACAAGCCTGACTGTAGCACTCAATAGCAAGAAAGGATTGTTTGCAGTTGTGAAGCAATGCCCGCCAAACATTACTCAGAAAAAAGATGCTGGGACTAATTTTTGCATGGATGAAATATTCAGATGAATGTTAAAAAACTGTGTAACAATAGATGGTGACATACACAAATGGTAAAAGAGAAATTACTATCATTCCAACGTAACACTGCACTAATTTTTTTCTTTTCCCTACAGCCATAAATATCTTCACTTCAAGTTAGCATATTTCTTTATGTAAAGTCTTTTTCTATCTCGTACATATGTCCTGCAGAAGGATCTGGAGAGACTGAAAAACTGTCCTGCTTTAATCTGTTTGCAGTTTTAAAATGTATAAAGATAATTGACTTTTCATTTAATCTTCCAAGTTTTAGACTTGTTCATGCATATACATTAATTTTATTCCTTTCTTGCACTTTCCTCCAAATAAGAGCTATCTTACAAATTTAAGATCAGATCTTTGCTGCTGCTCAGGTACTTTATACTCCTCCGGTAGTGGAAAACATCTGTGACTTCCCTGGCCTCCAGAGAATTTGAAATACCTTCTTTAGACAATCCTCAGCAAGTGGCAGCAGTGGCAACAGTATCCCTTCCCAATTTTCCCTCTGAGGATATGCCTGGAGCAGGGGGAACAACCTGTGACTCTGTGATTAGTTCCTGGTCTGGCAAAACACCACAAATTGACCAGAGAGCAGTTCTGAAGCTTGTTCTGCTGTACACCAAGTTGTTAGTGGGAAATCTGAAAATTATTTTGGAGACCAGTGCTATCACATCTCAGTTATTTTCAGGGAATAGGAAATGAGGTTCAGATTTTAAATATGGAAATATCCTTCCTGTTTCTGCACAGAGTTTAGATGTTTTGGGGAAAGCTGTTTAATATAAACAAACCAAATTTAAAAGTAAGTAATGCTCCAAGCAAAAGGGGGTTGAGGAGGAAGAGATGTCTGTGGCATTTATTTTCTTGATTCTCTATCCTTGTCATCATGGTCTTGATCCTGAAAGATATAGCAAGCTGCTTGCTACTAACACTTTGTTATATAGTAACTTTTGAACCTTCCCTCTGGAGTTAGGTGATCAATTACTTTGTAAAGAAAACAGGGTGTTATTTCAAAAGCTGTGTTTTATTTTAATTTATAATTATCTCCACATCAGTCTTCAATCTGCAATCTTGAATTGGCCACATATGCACACTGACTTGCATGTAAAAGATCTGTGACAGCAGTAACGTGATGCTTCCGTACCATAATTATTCTCTGTATCAGGCTCCCAGTCCTTGAGAGATCTGAAAAATCTAGAAGAAAACAGGTTTGAGTGTACCTATGGGAGTCAGAACTCAGCTCAGATTTTTATGCCATCAATAAATAGATTTCTTTGAAAAGGAAAGGAAGTGCCTTTGTGTTATAGAGCAGTTTCTTAAATCAGTAGGCCCACAGAAGCAATGCCATCAGCTGGAAATCTGGTCCATGTGAGTGTTTTCGTGAGTTGTTCTTGCATCTTCCCCTAAATGTTCTTGTTAAGTTTTGTGGTTTACCAATCATTTCTCAAATTCTTCTATGGAATGTATATTCTCCTCATCTGTTGCATAAGAAATCCATATGAAGATAAGAGGGTTTTGATTTTTAAGAGGGGAAATGGTTAAGTTGATTTTACTGAAGTGCTATTGCTTGCTGAAAGCACATGTATAAAATACATAGAAATAGCTTCATTTCCTATCAGGTGACCTGAATATCTTATCTATAAATATGTTATTTAAGAAACATATACATATTTTCATACCTATGTCGAACTTTTAAAAACTTTTCTTGACTCCATAAGAAATCCACGCTTATATACCTTAGGTAATAGTCTTTTCAGCAACAGTAGATCCCAGGGAGTTTCTTGGGACTGAGCAGTATGTCAGGATTATAGCTGTAAAATGCACTTGAAAATAAGGCTAAAGGTGATCAATCCATGTAACTTTTCACTTGGCCGAAAAGAAGAAAAGAGAAAATGTTATGGCTGCTCAACAACCAGATCTCACGAGAGCCTCAGGTGGGAGTTCCTTTTGTTCTGATGAGGATGTGCCTCCTTGCAATGGCATTGCAGATAAATTCACAGAGATTTCTTTAGAAACGCAAACACCAGTGCTTGCATGAACTCCCACATGAAACCTTGGTCTCGTTGCCTCCTAGAGAGGGTAAGTGCCATATTGTGAACCTGCAGGACTCCTCTGGCAGGTCACAGAACCCCACGGTGGTGCCGCGCAGCCCCGGCGCTGCCGAGGCCAGCTGGAGCCGTCGGAGGACGACATCAGCAAATCAGTGGCTAATAAAGACAGGCAGCAACAGCAGCAGCAGTGTTGGCCTTCTCCACAGCAGGGTACCACAGATGTTTCAGATAACAAAGTGAGCTTCGCTGACAGAACATGTGTGTAATATATAAAATAATGGGAAACGAAAGAGGGGGGAAAAAAGAGGCCACTCCAATCCACCCATGTAAAAATGTTTTTTATTTATAAGTGAGCAGCTGAATGCGAATGTTGTCTGCTCCCATAGAAGTAAAAAATAGCAGGCTGATGTGGATGAGAGACTTCACATGGTTTCCAGCAAAATAGACTGTGCATTGAAATCTTTTTCTTGTCCCCAGACCTACAGCTGGGGCAGATCCATGCAATTTTATTTTCTAGTGATGATACTTTTTTACCTCCACTGATGATATGTCTGTGCTGTGGTTGGACAGGATCATAGCCAAAGTTTCCTATGTAACACTGTGGAATGCTGGACAGTTTTCGGACAGGACCAACTTTACCAAGTAGTTGCTACACTGAGGATTTTTTGTAGGGTGGGCCTGGAATATGCAATGATGATCCACAACTACCTGGAAAAAAATCCAATGAGCAGCTCTTAAGTACGATAATTAGCTGTGAACTGGAACAATTACAGCAGAAATCCATGTTTTTATGATATAATAGGCTTACCCTCTACTGTTCAACTATCCCAAAGTAATAAGATCAGGCTCATAGTTGAGGAAACCTTGGGTGAAGGAGACTTTCACAGGTCTTTTGTGCACTGGTCCCAAGAGCATGAACAAGGAGCGTGAATGGGGTACCCTAAAAATTGCAGGGTCACCCAGTGATGGTAGTTGGTGGGAGGTACCACTGTGTAAGGGCCCCACGTTGACTTTGTGTGTGGCCTACTGAGTAAAGGGCTGCAAACAGGCCAGGAGGATAACCTGGGGTGCCTGGTCATGCCCCTCCCTGCCTCCTCCATGTCCGTGCTGCATGGCCAGTGCTCACACACCACGAGCAAGAGCTGCCCGGGGGGTGCAACTTGTGAGCCTGCTCTTGAAGAGTAACAGAAAATGGGATTCTGTAGGTGGAACAGGAAGCTCCTATCGCAGGCTAATAAATGTTTCCTTGTGAAATGGGGAGATGCTTATGTGAGTTCAGATACAAAGTGAAAGTAAGACAGCCCTCAGAGGAATTACTAAGGTAATAAATGTACTTACTAGGGCAGTGTGTGCCAGAGCAAGACAGAAATGGGCTAAGACCAGAAGAAAATTAGAACCTCAAGTGCAAGCTGAAGCTCGGTGGTCAGATGAAATTCAACCCTTTCCTCTGAGAAAAGTGTCTGCCCTGACTTGATTATCTGGGATTGGTGTGGCTGATGAGAAGTGTAGGATTTCTGCCATGTGTCCTGCTTTAAGCAGTAAGACATGAACACAGAATATGGTAACCAGCTGAAGGAGGATTTGGCTCTCAGCATATGCATATTTTATGCGCAGATTGTGCTGTTGCAACTCCAGCACCTCGGTGGGTCAGATTATTGCAGCGTGTGGCTCGGCATCGCAGGGTGGCTAAAATCCCTTGAGGCTGCTGCTGGGATCTGAGGTTTGGCCCAGCACAGGAGTCATCTCAGCTGTGAGAGGCAAAGGCACACACCCACTCATATAAAATCAACATGAAATCAGAGGTGTATGAGCTACAGTAGATGTTTCTGTGGCTGAAATGTAACTACATTTTAGGCAAATTGCTCAAAAAAATCTTGTGGCTATATATGTGTTGTGATCACTTTAGCAAGGTTTATCATTTTAGTGTTTCTCTACAGCCAGGTATGTAAAAGCAGGACTTCTATAATATATTCCTTAACTGAAGAAAGTAAAAAAAAAAAAAAAAATCCTCTTTTTTTTTTTTTTTAATTTAAATATTTTTTCCTTTTCTGAGCAGCATCTTATAACTGAGATCCACCTTGAACATGTCAAGGTCAGAATTCAAGACACAGAATATGCTCATGAAGCTGCCCAACAAGATACCTTTATTCAGCCAAATTAGAAAACTTGTGTGTAACCCAAAAGATCAGAATAGAGTCCTTATTGAGCAAGGTTAGGAGGGATAGAAACAATCGGCTTATATAGAGTATTTTTACTTCATAGGAATGTGGTTCTGATTGCTGAAAATGTATCCTTTGCATGAAGTACAAGCATAATCCTATGCCTACTTTGCCCTTTGAGTAAAAGTATGCTTAATAGCAATTTCAGGGGGAAAAAATCTATTTAAAGCCTGTTGAGCAGAATATCCACTTATAGAGGGAAACTATAAGTGAATAATGTTAATGGAGTTCTATTTTGTAAAATGCATAGGACAACTAATAGAATCAAGCTCTTATAACAGTGAATGATTGAATTACATTTAAGAGAGTACCTAATTTATGACCTTTAAAGATAGTTTTATAGCTGTCTGTTTTTGTCAATCCTAGACCACCTTCATACAAAAGTTTTTAGAAATCTCATCTCCCACTTTATATTATGGTCAGAGGACCTTTTGTGCTATTGTATGTTAGTAGTTCCATTAAAACATTTAAGTAGGCTAATTACTGAAAGAGAAAAAAAATGCTTTCTGGAGAAAATTATTATAACTGTGTATTAGTGTAGAAGATATTCTTTATCTGGGAATAAATTTTGAACAATAGTGAAGAAGAATGACCTGACCCAGGATCTCCTCAGAAAAAGAAATTAAGCCCTATAAATACCAATTATTGTTTGTCCTTCCAAAGAGTTGATTTTTGTAAAGTAGAAGTTTGTGCGCAACTTCCGCCAATCACTGAGATATTTAGTACAGGAACATGAAGTTTTATACTACTTTCATTTTTTTTCTTCCCATTTATTTTTACAGTATGTGTTTGTTTTATTGTTATGAAACTCTGATTCAGTGTCATTTTGTGCAAAGGAAACCCTCAAATTTACTGCACACTTCATTAAAACTGTTTGTACTTTTATCAGTTTGAAAGAGACTGCTCCTGCAGTCATTTGATGCTGGTTTTGCCTTGCACTGTTCAGGGAAGTCAAGTGAATTTGCAAGCCCTTCCATGTAGCATTGGAATTTATACAGAGATTCTGGGTGGGAATATCCTTCTGTAGCTCTCTGTTAAGTTTTACATCATTCCTTCAAGTATTTTACAATTTTGTTAGCTTTTGTGCCAGAGGCTTCTGCCTGCTGTGGTGTCATTGATTGCTCGTCCTAAAAGAAGGCAGAGAACAAAGGTGGGATAAGCTGCTAATCTTCTGGATCAGCCAGATGTCATTCAGTGGTATATGGGAATTTAAGGCACCAATCCTTAAGGAAAAGGGTGCAGAGGAGGCTGTGAGGCTGCCAGAAGCAGTCTCCTCCTCATGGCACCCTGCTTGCCAGAGCGCTGCTGTGTCATGCTGCCTTAAATGTGCCTTTTGCCTGCTGGGTGCAATGGAGCTCTCTGGGGAGCATCACATTTCCAGAGAGTTACAAATGGAATTGGCTACTTTAAGAATGTGATCATCTAATTTTTTTTTTTTTTTTTGAAGATCAGTTTAGCAAGACCCTAGCACTTTATAGGTCTTGCTTGTTCACTGTGAAAGCTCTGTGCTGTAGCTCTGAGTTCCTGTTGAGGTAATCTCAAAATTCTTGCTGCTGCAGAATCAGAGCCAAAAGGGCTGGACCGCATGTGTACAGCAAGGAACAGACTAGAAAAAGGCTGGGAAATTTCTGTGGCTGATCATACTTATGGTTCTGTCCTTTACAATGTAAAGTAAAAAATGTATTCTTTTACACAGAAGCTCCATTATAGGTCAGGCCTTTTCCTAACCAGCCACTTGAGAGTGGCCCCACTTGACTCCCAACACAATTTACTCTGACCATTAGTTAAGGACTGTTTTTGCTCTGTCTGTGGTGTTCCCAGCTCCATA
This sequence comes from Lonchura striata, assembly GCF_050655825.1. NCBI lineage: Eukaryota > Metazoa > Chordata > Aves > Passeriformes > Estrildidae > Lonchura > Lonchura striata. Next base: position 10,647,756 of record NC_140713.1, on the reverse strand, counting down.
TGGTGGTAGCTTAAGGCTGATCTAAGAGTAAACAAAAAGTGCAGGGTTTTGGTCACACAAAGGTGTGGGACTCAGTTTATAAAATTAAAGAGATTAAATGCAGGGGAAATACTATGTCTTTATTTCACATCAAATATGCCAGGAATTAGAGTTTAGGTCTCACCTCTTTTTGGCACGCTTGTTGGTTCATTATTTCAAAGTAAAACTCTTTTTGGGAGAGATTTTTTTTGTTATTTTATTGCTGTCTTTCTGAAAGTAAAGCTCTTGCATTATACTGTATTTTCAGTATTCACACAAGGAGAGATTCTGGCTTTGCCCCAAACTGCTGACAGTCTCAATACTTTTACAGCGAGTATCTCTGGAGCACTGAGGAAGATTTTTGGAGGATGAGAAGGAATGTCAGGCTAAAGTACTGTAAATAATTTATAGACCTCAGATAATTGTCCTGTGACAGCTCCCAGTGCTTCCAGTTTCTTCCTACCACCCCTATTTTCAGCTATCAGTTATAGAATCTTGACTTAATATTGCTAATTGCATAGTAAACAGAACAATATTGTTTGCCCCAAGACAGATTACCATTTCTCATTACAGAATTCACATAGACCACAAATCATTGATACCATCTCCACCAGTTATAATAAAGTTTATCTTCAATCTGATAAAAAGCATGTACTGAATAATAACTGTTGCTCTTATTGTAAGTGGTTTAAAAATATGCTTTTTAAAAAGCTGGGTAGTTCAATGAAGTTGCAATTCTGCATTTGCCCTAGCCAAAGAGGTGAGAGCTGGGGACAAAAGTGGTCAGATTTCCAAGCATGACTCTGTGGGTGCAGCATGTGTGGTGGCACTTGACAGCTGATGAACCTCTTACTGTTATCACAGCCAGCTAAACACAGTCAGTCCCACTTTCCCTGCATTTATCTGTATTTGTACTTGAACCCATTGTTCAGTGTGTTATGGATTTGCATCTTTAGCTTATTCATAGAGAATTAAAGTGCACTGAATGTTGTAAGAAGGTTTATCTCTTCAGTTCAAATTCTAGAGATCCTCAGTGGTCTGCAGGTTTCTGCCTCAGTCCTGAGATGAGCACTTGCACCTGCAGCAGTGCAAGGACAGGCACTAAATCCTTCTGGAAAACTGCCTGAAAAACAGGTTCATTTTACTTATGTCCCACCACTGCTTATGCAGATGCAAAGATAAAGAAGAAATAATTTAGTATGACACAAACAACCAAAATCCATAAGGGGGATACCATGGCAGGACTATGGATACTGCAGTACTTTTCAGTTTTCTTACAAAGGTGGAAATCTTCCAGTAGTGCATTTCGATCTGCCCTGGTGAATTTAGATACTCCTTAGGAAGGTTATTCTTTTAGCCTTGCATGTTTTTATGTCATATATACTGAGATGGAAGCAATTGCATAAATTGTGTGTCATTTTATACAATTTTGGCCAAAATGTTAACTGTCATAGCTGAACTTTGCATTTTGCTACCTCCTTCATTGAGATGAGACTCAGCCAGCAAGTTCAGCTCTAAATACAAACTTGCTCAAAGCCTTGCTCTGCTCCTGATCAGGGAAAGGCTAGTTTGGTGAGACATCCTAAAATCTGGAGCCAGTTTTAAAGTTCATAAAACAACTGAAAACATTGTGCAAGTCCATCAGGGTTTGGGCCAGGGTGTGTGAAGTTGTGATTGAATCAGGTTCTAGTGTAATTCTATGGGGAAGCAGGGATTCAGAAGGATTCTTTCAGAGCTGAACCCCAAACTCATTAAAATATTACAATAAAGTAATTAATGCACATGGCCACTAGACACTCTTAAAATGTAAATTTCACAGCTGTAAGAAATTAGATTTGTTTAAAAATAACAGAAGGCTCAAGTACAAATTATGGAGTAAAAGCCTATAAAATTTCAAACTTGGTTTTAAGGCACAGCCTTTTTTTTTTTTTTACTAGCTCATTTACTTCAGCACTAGTGTTCAGAAACTGAATTCCTTGTCTGCCTTTTGCCTCTGAAGTTGTAGTTAAGTACCAGTGCACCCATCTGAAGCCCATCTTGTGTTCAGGAGGTGCAGGTACAGGTTCCCTGAGTGCCTGTGTGAGTTGTTTGCACAGCTAGGAGGACAGGTAGGAACAGCTGGGGGAATGCTGTTTTTTCACTGCACGTGTGCTTTAGCTGGCATGAGCAGAACTTGACCTCCAGGAACTACTCAAAGTGGTGAATGCCCTCAAGTCATGCTGTGCCACAGAGACCAGGAAAATTAAAGTGGCTTCGAGGTTCAGAAGAAATGGAGCCAACTGGATTTTTCAAGGGATGTAACACGTGTCTTTTCAGTGCAAAGGCATTATTCCAGATTCTCCAGCCCTTTCTCACCCATTGGTGTTTATAAACACGGGCCTGACTGTAATGCAAGAAAAGACTTTGACTAGCAAATGTTCAGCAGCGTATTTCAGTCGGTTTCCATTTGAAGCAACGCTGAAATACAGGGCTCCACCATGGCCTCTTGGAACACCAGCTTCAGCAGAGTACTGAAATGGCTGAAAGAAGGAATTCCAGCCAGAATTGCTCCAGATGAATCCTGTTGGAGATCTATTTCTAAATATATGCTACGTGCCTAACTATTAAAAAGTTCAGATTATGACCTCTCTAATGTTATTTTAATGCTAGTTTTTAAAATGTAATTATAAATTAAATTGCATTCGAGATCTGAAGCTGACAGTAGTGAGCTGGAACACTCTAAGAGCTGCTTTAAAAATAACCCCTCTCAAACTTTATTACTGGTTTCAGAAAGGGAAGTGCAAGTGGACTGGCCAAATTCATCCACGCTGCTCCCACCAGCAGACAGGACAACTTGCTAAGTGCCAGTTGTGTTCTGGTTTACAGAGACATAACACAGGAGCTTTTATCTTTATCTGGAGATTGCATTTTCAAACTTTGAATATCTCTCTTGGAGCTTAAGTAGAAGAGACAAGCTCATTTAAATCATGTTTCCTCCTTTCTTTTCTCGTTCTTTACCATAGTGAATTTCCCTGAAGATTAAGACTTCTAAAACCTGCACAGTAACCAAAAACTTGAGAAAAGCAGGACATTATTTGGCAAGTGCAAAATTTTGGGGCAACACAAAGCAGTTGCAGGGAAGAAATGCACTCACTGACTTGTGCTGCTCAATGATATCTGTATGAATGTAGTTTAAAAAAAGGGCTGGAAAAGATACCAGAAGGACAGAGCTGAAAGACTGAAAGCATTCAGCAGGGTTGAAATGTTCTGTTCAAATAATGGCTATAATGATTTTGGTAACTTCATATTTCTTTTTCCCCCCTTTTAGTAAATGTAAATGTTTGCATTAGATACTCTTGTAACTTGCCTAAAAATTAACTAATCCACAAAGACAGTGCATTAGAAACTATAGGCTTGGAATTTCCATTTATATAGGTGTAGTTTAAGAGGGAGGAAGGGAGGGAAGAATAACTGGGTAGGTAGATCTGAACAAACAAGTCACAGTGACTCCTTAGGTACATTTTGGATTTTTTTCTTTTCTTGTGAATGTGGAAAGTATTTATTCAGTAGTTACTTACAGAACTCTTCAGTGACTAATGCATTTGAAAAATCTTTATTTGTAGAGTTTTTTGTTTTGATTATTTATAAATTTATAGTCATAGCTGGTTACCTAAATCATGTTATTTCTTCTGTTCCCTGATTGTATGAGTTACGTACTTACTTGATTCAATACACAATGTAAATTTTGAACGTTACAGCTGAACATACATCTCAGAATTTTTGTTTTGTTGCTCAGTTACATAAATCAGCCAGTTAGAAGAGGGAGGGGACGTACCACATGATCTACTTAAGCAGCTAATACTTTAAAATTTTGAGATTATATATCTAGAAGTATACATTTTGACCACAGTATGTAGATTATATAAATTGAGTGGTATTATTTCTATTCCCTGATTAATGGTTGATGCTGTTACATCTACAGAATGAATGTCAATTCAAACTTCAATTTGAAATTTGAAGTCAATGAATATTTAAGCATTCATTCTAGATGTTGACTGTGAAGACATGCTAATATTGGTACAGCACATATGCTCCAAATTTTGCAGACAGACAAAAACAGAAAGCAGTTACGTGTTTCTAATGCTGTTAACTCAAAATTTTACTTTGAATTACAATGTTTTATAATATTTACTCAGGTCTCATTTTTACCCTCTTTTGCAGATGGAGAAGCCAAGGCAAAGAGGTTAAAGGGTCTCTCCTGAGCCCCAGAGTGTGTTGATGTCTCTCCCTTCTCCCTAGACATGTGCACAGACTACTAGACTTCTCTGCTCTGACTGCAGGTAAGACATATTGTACATACATACATACATACAGTGGGATCAATTCTTGAATTGACTTGAATAATTCCTAGAAAGGTGGGAGTATCTCAAATATCTAAGTGTATCATATCTAAATATACCTGTATTCTCATTGAATCCCTGAAAATCACATCAAACAGGCTATTTTCTGTTGCAGACATAGGAAAATCATGGGTACAATGGGTTGTTACATAATAGCTAAAATATATCTGTGCCTTTGACAAACATCCTTTTTCCTTGCAGTTGTTAAACAGCTGGTATGGTGGGTCAAAGGCCTTTTTCTTTTCCATCCTCAAATAATACTCTTTAAGGGAAGGAGGCCTAATACTTATGACTTGAGATATTTTTTTATTGGACTGACTGGTGGCAGAGGAGAATATGGATACGAAGGAGTATTTTTAGCCTTTGAATTTTGTAGGTTATGTTTGCACTGGAGTGGCTGCCACCCTTGCAGACGTTGTCCTTTGGAAGGCTCACAGTGCAGTACCACTGTGCTGGCTCTCCAGTTTCTTAGAAAGCTTTTTGGCATCTGAGCAAGCCAGTTCAAAGCTTGCAGGAAGTGCAATGCCCCAGGGACTGCAGTGCAGACGTACACTTCATAGCATTGAAAACAAAACCTTCCTAATGGTGGCTAATATTTGCATGAGTAAGGATTACCAGATGTAATCCTGTGTGAGTGGAGAACCCAAAAAGGAGGTCCTAGACTCGAATGGAAAGGTGCAGTTCTGGGACAAAGTACTGCATCTTTTAGTGGTGCTTTGATCCTGTCACTTGTTCTCAGAAATGAACTGCTTTGCTTGCAGGGGTAATGGTAACACAGTTTACCCATTAATTTATCTGGATTCATTTAGGAAGTGTCATCAAAGCTGTGTGCCAGATCTCTATATGGTGTAGGAGTCACACCAGGGGGTAGAGACGGAGTCCCTCCATGTGATGACAGATTGCTTGCTTTTCTTCCCCTACACATGGAGTAGAAGATGGAGAGTTTGTAGACCAATAGACAGGAAAAAGATTGTTTCCTTTGAAGGGTTTATTTTCTGACTCTTTTCCGTGTCAGGCATGAACTTCTGCACTAGGTGGTAGTTGTGTATGTAGAGGAGGTAGGAGGGGTATGAACTCAGACTGGCTGTGGGTGCCTCAGTGGAAATGCATTCTCACCAGAGCTTGTCCTGGAAGAGGCTGGTGACATGCAACCAGGGTTCTTCTGTTTGTGCCAGTGAGGATACAAACTTGTTGCCCAGGATTCAAGCAGCAGGTGACAAGGTCTCAGAAGCAAGAAGGGACTCTAAGTTTTGATGATTGCTGTCTAGCAACTATTGAATTAAAGAATGGCCTCTAATACTCATGTAATTTCTGGACAGTTTACAGATAAGGTAACAGAGTGGCATTCTGGTTGACCTATATTCCTCACAGTTTGGGAGATTCCAACTCAAACACTGCTACCACATAGCAGTTGTGAAGTTTGGCCATGTTCTGTGGAAAGACTGACTGACGTGAATGAGGTTTATTTTGGAAATGTGTTTCAGCATAGTGCATAGATGTGTGGAAAGATGGTCTTGAGGCTGCAGTGGGGTTTTTCAACTGCTCAGTTAAGTGTGTGCTGAAGTAGTTTGCTGCAGAAAAGTTCTTCAGATTTTCTTGTATGATGTAAACTGATCTCATAAAAGCATTGTTGCTTTTAGAAGAATGTGAAGTCTAGCTATGCACTGAGTAGTTAGGTGGGTTCCTTATTTCCTTTGTTTAAATTCTTAAATATGCAATGCTACGTTTAAGAATTTATTTGTTTTTGCCCCTGTGTGGCTTTCTCTTCTCTCAGTTTTCAGTGAAAACAATGTCCAGAACTATGCTGTCCTTTTGGGGTAAAAATTCACACACAGTCAGCCTGTGTGGGTGCCTTCCCTCCTTTGATGCAGACCTACAATCTGTATTTACCCTGTACAGATGCAGAGCAAAGCCTCAGCACAGCAGCTCTTTGGTGGTGACAACATAGGTATACAGTCACTAAAGAACTTCAGATAATTGCTTAAATGACATCTTCTGCAAAATGTTAATCTTCCTGTGAAGGGTCCCCTTTGCAAAAGGCGACATGAGCATTTTTATGTTCTGTGTTTTCTGCTGCCATGCACTTAATTCTGTTCGAACTGTATCAAGGAGACTTGAGAAAAAATCAACCATTAAAAACTTGCTCTTTGTTTTTTCAATCTGTGACCCCAGCAATCTCTTTAGCAAGCCATGGTTCAGTAAACTGGCACACAGCAGTAGTTCTACAGTGGAAAAATCATAAAACAGATGGAAGCTTTACATTTTTGTTTAGTTTTTAAGAGCAGTTTTTATAACATCGCTTAAAATCATCTGATGCATCATACTGTTTACACTTAAAGCTTTGTAGCTAAGATGTTTACACTATAGAGAATGTTTTAAGATATTTTATAGTTATGATATTTAGATAATTGGCAAGAAAAAAGATAGTTTGTTGAGATTACAGTGATGTTGGTAACCGTGAAGTAACTTATGAGTCTCAATAAATATGTCCAGTTCGGTGGAAAGTACAAACTCAGTTAAAACAAAACAACACAAGAGGGAATATCTTTTTAGTGAAATCATTTCCTTTTCTTAATCAAAAGATGACAGGCACAGCCTTAGAAGTCCCATCTGTAATGCACCACTCTGTGTATCTGTGTACATGGCTTTTCTTTTTATGATTGATGGTTATATCAAATTGGTCAATTAATATTCTGCATAAGTTCAGTCAAATGATATACAAAAGTTCATAATGTTCACTTTCCATGCAAAAGTTGAAATGATCCAAAGTGAATCCCACTCCTTTTCATTTAATACTCTATTTTCAAGATAAATACATTTCAATGTTTTCATGTAGAGGAATGTCTTCAGAGCATAGTTTTGGAACATTCAAAAAAAAAGTCCCCAAAAAGGCATTAATCAAAAACAATAACTCCTTTTAACTTTTGTAACTGTTCAGAAGTGAAGTATGAAATAGTCTGTGTGTGGGCCACAAATGTTGGGAATGCAAACATTTCACAATAAACATGTTTAAATGAAAGTACTTGGCTAGATATACTGGAAGATAGTACATGTTGGGTTAATTAATGCATACTCCATAAAAATAAACCTCACTTTCAAGATCAGACCAATAAAAATCATTAGTATATTTGGATCAGATGTGCTGATGGATGATTTTTATGTATACATTAAAGGTTTGTAAAGTGAATTGTCCTTGAAAAACCTAGCAACAGACTTCAATTTAAAGTCAAAATGACCCATTACATCCACTCTGTGTTTTCCTATAGTGATATGATGAATTATTTCAGTTTTATCTTTTATACCTGCAATTGATTTACTATTGATGGGCTTAAATTCATCATTTTAAATGTGCAAATCACAGCTACATAGCTAGAAACTGGGTACTTTTGTAGAAATTCTTTGCCTGTAGAATGCAGTATCTGATTGTAGGCATTTAATAAGCAAATTACTATAATACATTGGTTTTCTTAAAAAAAATGCAGTTCTTAAATTGAATCATTTTAATACATACAAAACCCAGTATTTTATATTAAAAATCATATCATAGGGAAATTGTACTTATAAAAAAAATGTGAACTGGCTTTGCATTGTATTGTGCTGTTGAGCCAGTTAGAAATAATGAAGCAAACTGAGATTGTCTTTCATGTTGAATAGTGTCTTTCTCCAAAGCTGGTCTCATTAAAGACAAGGTGGTGATCTGTATTCTGACAGATGTCAGAATACAACCTGGCTAATTTACTAAATTTGTGGTTCTTTGTAGGAAAGCCCCACTCTGCACCCTTAGTGGAGGAGTTTGTATGAGCAGAATTAAATAGAATTGACCCAGAGACAGTTTTCTAGAAACAAGATGGACGTATTTTACTTTTTACCCCTGTATCTGCAAAATATACAAAATAAGATGTTTGACAGGTCAAGTCTCAAAGCCAAACATAATATAAACAGGACAGAAATTTAATTCACAGTTAAAAGTGAAACCCTTCCCCTACGGTTATCAGCAGCAATATTTTTATTAATTTTAACAGCAGCAGTACTTATAAGAGCATCTGTGCAGAAGAATCTTCCTATCTCTGAAGTTAAATTGACTTCATTAAAGACCAGAGACCTGATGCTATAATTTTATATCTTCTCTGTAGCATTCACAAGGTCACTATTCCTGCACGTGAGAGGAAACCACCTTTGCTCGAGTGTCTTCCTCTAACATTATCCAGATCCTGCACTGCATAAAGTTTTTGATGTTCTGCATTTTAGCTCATCCACTAGTTAGCTAGTTTTTTGTAAGCATTATAGAGGATTTCAAGGTGAGGGTGATAATCCTGTGTTTGAGTTGGGCAGGTTTCTCTGGAAAGTAGGTTTCACAGGAGATGGCTGCAGAAGTCAAGAGGGAAGAAGCTAATGGAGGGAGTAAAAATGTCTGTCTGATGAGTAGATAAGTAAGGAAAGGGCCTGGGAAGGTGCTAGCAGACAAAGACAAGAAAGCCTGTATGTGGAACAGCTGAAGAGGGAAGAACTGGTAAGAGAAAGGGGTTGACAAGTTTCTGGTATTGACAGGAAACATGATCTGCACAGCTGTATCTGTGACTAACTTAAAACTGGCAGGACATTCTTTAGATGATTACATCTATCAAACTGCTCTTTAAAGAAAGAATAAATATTTTACCAAAATGGAGGAGGGGAAAAAAAAAAGCCTTAGAGCTGCTTTAATAAACTATTAGAAAGCTCTTTTGAAGCCAGTGCCTTAGAAGGCAGTGACTTCTCATGCCTAGAAACTCAGTTCCAGGAAGGGAGCGACTGGTAATGGAGGCAGGCAGTGGGCAGGAGGCTGCAGCTTGTACTTTAAATACCTTGCAAGATAACATCTAGATAGACTATGAGCTTCTAATTCACATCTCATTAATAGGGCACAGGGGAAAAGGCATCTCCCAGTCAGCTTAGGGAAGATGAAGACTCACAAATTGTTCTTTGGACTGCTTGGTTTTATGCAGTATTATTTGTAGCACTGGCTGTGCTGGAGCCTTCCCTCTCACTGCAGTCTTCCTAGCTCTCCAAGAACAAGTTTAAACACATTGATTTGGGTACTCCTGACAAACGTGGTAACCTGAAAGCCAGTGTGTAACATTCAGTCTGCTGAGATGAAAAGTGCTCTACAGCACTGCTGCAAGTGCCTTACTTTGCTATTTATGTCAAAGTGGTTGGGATACTCTTGGTGGGAAGTCTAGAGTTAGGAGCAATTGTGAAGTCTCAGTTGGCACAGATTAGTCCTAGGATTTAGGACTAGCAAAGTGACATAAGCACTAAATCCCTGCCTTTCCCCTCTAGTCTTTTTCCAAGCTTAGCTGATTACAGGCCCAAACTTTGAGATTTTCAGCTAATGAAGATGATACAAAAGGAAGTGATTTGTATAGCTTGATTTCTATTGATGAAATGAAGTGTGATTTTTTTAACAAAGAATAACATATCATCATTCTAGGTACTAATATTGCCATTATAAACCAAAACTACAGAGTTTTTCAGCCATAGAGGATGAGGTTATGAGTTTGTAACAGCAAAACAGAATTGGAAGGCTAAAAGGAATAGTTAAGTCTAAGAAAGTAGTACTGATTTCTTCTGCTCCTGTGCAATTGATGTATCTTTTGAACTAGAAACTTGTATGTGTGGAGCAGTGCAATAACAGAAAATACAATTAAAACCAGAAGTTAGCTTGCTAGCCACAAAAAGCATAGTTATAGAGAGCATTCTCTAAGTCCTGGAGCAGCAGGCTAGGGACGCAAGGAGACACGAGGTGCTTTAGGAGTAAAGGAACTGCCTCGTGTAAAACATTCTGACAAAGTTTATCGCAAACATGTGCCAAGAGCTACTTCC
>NC_140713.1:10630000-10632500 GCF_050655825.1 Lonchura striata | reverse complement strand
ATGTGTATTCTTATCAGTTATTTGGTGTGAGAAAAGCTTGACAAAGCATTTTGTATTTCAGTACTGAGTAACCAAATGCAGCAGTGGCTCTTGGGATTGTTTTTATCCTGTGATACACTAACCTATGCTTAAAAACTGTAAATTCATGATGGAGGAAGGGTGAGCACATTCTAGGGAAAGGAAAAACATGGTCAAATATCAGGAGAAATCAACTCAGTGTCTGTTGAGCTGTGCTTTGTTATCACCTGCATACTTTTACCCTGTCAATCTCACCTGAACATATATTAATTTTTTTCCTGTCTTTTTTTCTATAGTCTTGAAGTTAAAACATTTTCCAGAATGTACAAACAAACAGCTAATTTCATTGCACTTCTGTCTGTACGCAGTGAAATAAAATATGATTAGCTAGCTGAAAATGTATAACTTTTCAATCAGTAGTTAATTCAGTCCCAGAACCATATTCATATAGATTTGAAACAAAATTGACCTTCTTGTTTATGTAATCTGTACATACAATAAGTGCCTGATTCGGTAACAAGCTACTCAACAATGTAGATTTTCTGAGACCCAGGAAAAGAAGCAAAATCTACCATTTTTCTGAATAAAGCCATCACCTGTGCACTGCAAAGGCTCTGAAGTTTCTGCATTGGAAAGGGGCAAAGTTAATATAGGAGACAAATTCCTCCTGTTATGCAAAAGACAAATTTCTCAGGGTCCATTGTGGAGCAGGTGAAGGGAGCTGCAGGAGCAGGGAGAGGTAGGTCCCTTCTCACGGCTCTCTGGCACCATTCCACATGGCTGCTGCTGTATTTTGAGGGTGGGAAGTTTTGAGGTTTTTCCCAGAATAGACGCTGGAAAATACATGTGAGAGTGGAACTGCTGGGCTCTGCACCCATTGATGCCCCAGAAGCCAGTGCTGGGCAGGATTTCACTTTCCATGGTGGACAAGCAATTTTTAATTCTCCTTCCCAGACCTTTGGCTGAAGGCAACTAATTATGGCTATTTCTCTGCCTGCCAGTGTCAGAAATAGAGTAGGGTTTTGTCTTCAGTGTGGAAGAGCCTTGCCTGGAGGCCCAGTTGGGAAAGGTGCTGGAAATCCACAGCTCTTGTGGATATCTGTGTGAGCTGATGTTCTGTGTCTCACAGAAGTCCCTTCATTGTGAAGAACCAGAGGATATGTGGAAGCTGTAGATTTGTCCTGAATTTTCAGAGGCTGCTCTGTGGTATATTGAATGCTTGCTTCTACCTGCAAACTGGAAAGGTTTAATGTCAGAGTGAAACAACTAGAAATCCATGAGTATTAATTCACCTCCAGGTGGAATTTCATTTTATGTGCATATGTATTTCCTTCTGGTAAAATTTTGGGCTTTCTGCTCTTAGTTTCAGGAAAACCCTTTTGTCTTTAACTTAGGATATCTTTCTTAAATATGTATAGAAAGCTGAATTTCACTCTTCAGAAATGTGTCCGACTAACAAAAATAGGATTGTTGTATTCATTCAGTATTTACAGCATGTTAGTGAGTGTTAACGTGCCATTAACAAATCTGACAACAGACTTGCACACCTGAATTTTCATGGTATGTGCATGGGGGAAGAGAAGCAGTGGCTCACTCTTCCAAGGTGTCAGCACTGTAAATCGAGTGGATAGTGTCTTGTTGACTCTGCACGTAGATGGAGATGGACTTGAAACAATAGTGCTGACAGAGGTGTGAATCCTCTCACCTCATCTTAATGGGGTGTTAAATTAAAAACTTAGTTATGACCACATAAACGTTGTTGTTAAGACAGTTGTCCACAGCACACAACCTAACATGAGTCATTGAACACATACATTTTACAGTATATTAAAATATTTATATTGTTAATGTGTAATATAATAGAACTTACTGGATTTATTTCTAAAATTTGGAAATGCATTCTGTCTTTTAAATTACTACTAAAGTGTTTAGTTTATTGATGTGTGGTGTCATTTATAAATTCATAGCATCATATATGGCTTATTTAGATTGAGCGTGATTTCTGTTCTATTTTAAATAATTGGTTTTAAGAGTGTGTCTATATCTTGCTTTGTACTGCTGTACTGTATCTGAACATGATACCTCCAGGCCTTTTGCATAGCCTGGGATAGTGTTTTGCCCAATATGCCACACGTTTTCTTTGGAGAATTGTGAGTTTATCACAAAAGGTAGACTTTTCTCGGGAAAAAAACACCCATCAACCAAAACAAACCAACCAAAAAACCTCCCCAAACAATCAGATACAACCTGGGCATGTCTGAGAGGTTTCTTTGCAGAGCTGCTGTACATGTGTGATTGCTATGTAAGTATGCAGCAAATGCTTTGCATCCCAGTTATGTGAGCCTCACTGCATGTGTTAGAGCTGTCTGTGTGCACACTAAATCCAACGTGTCTGGAATGCACCAGACTTGCTGGACATAAGTAGATCACCTGCTTGTTGTGGGATTTGGAAATCAGTAGATTGCTTCATTAGGTTTGGCAG